>NW_027532409.1:5904260-5930618 GCF_008692635.1 Crocuta crocuta
ATTCATTTAGAGTGAGAGAAACTAGCTCTGGCAGGACAGCATGGGACCGAACCCCAGGAAACAGGCAGAGCTGGGAAAGCGGCACTATGGGTGAGCCACTCCAAGGTGAATTCACTCCCAAACACCTCCGTTCCTGTTTATTCAATAGCCATTTTTAGCACTCTTTGTAAAGCTAATCATAAGATTGCAGTGAACCATTTATGGAGTACATATGATGTACTAAGCAGTACATTTAGGAATTTACTTGCATTATCTCATTTAGTTTACACATCATTCTTATGACGAAGAGACTTTTACTGCCCTCTCTTCAGGATGAAGAGAATGGAGTCTGAGAGGTAAGCCCAAAATTATGTAGCTTGAAAACAGCAGAGCTGGAACTTGAATACAGAACTTTCTACAGTTAAAAGAAAAAAGAGACTTCTGAGCAGCTTAACTCATCTGCCACAGTGAAAAGGATATCAAACTAACTCTGGTCTTTGTTATACTCCCAAATTGGGTAACTTCAGAGAAATCTCTTAGGAATCCTGCAAAACTAGATAGGGGCAAGGAGTCTGAACCACTGTTACCATCTCCTAGAAAAGTGGCCTTGGGAAGATGAGAGACTTCCTCTTGCCTTTACATTGCCTTCCCCTTCTCTGGCCTTTCATCTTCACTGCCTTTTCTTTCACAGAAAGCTCCAACGGGATGACCAACATGTACTATACACCTCTTCTCATCTGGGAAGATCTCTATCAACCCCAGGTCCTGTGTCTCCTCACCCTCACTCAGTACTCATCATGTGTCCACTTCAGCAAAGTTAGGCAAAGCATAACATAAACTCTTACTCCTTTCGTTGGACAAATGCTTTGCTCAGTATCATGAATTAAAAACCTTCTTAGAAGAGGAGAAAGAGAACGTACATTCCTTTTGGGTCGTTCTGAAAAAACAAGGAACTCAATGAGTTTGAGATCTATCTCATCCTTTTCACCTAGGATGAGGCAATAAGAGATGTGATCACCTCTAAAACAACCAGTGCGATTTTCCATCGGTAAGGATCACAGTTTCTACCTCCTGTGTGAAAAAAGAAAAGCTCACAGGCCTGCCCATCCATTTCCTACTGTAGCTTACCCACAATTCCAAAAATCCTTTTAATTTAAGCTGGTAGGCATGTGTACTCATCACTTTCAGTGGCTTGTTAACAAGCTGAGCCAAGACCACGGGCAGTGTCAACTGTGCTGCCACGGGACCACAGTAAAAGGTGGAGGGCCCAACCTCCTCCTTTTTTACTACCTTTGAAAAGTAAGGATCCGAGGGGCACCTGGGCGGCTCAGGTGGTTGAGCGTCCAACCTTGGCTCAAGCAATGATCTTGCTGCTTCTGAGTTCAAGCCCTGTGTCGGGTTCTGTGCTGACAGCTGGCAGCTCAGAGCCTGCTTCAGATTCTGTCTCCATCTCTCTGTCCCTCTCCTGCTCCTGTTCCCCCTCCCTCCCCCCAGCGCAAATAAAACATTATTTAAAAAAAACAAAACAAAACTTAAAAAGGATCTGAAATAACTTCTGCCAAAGCCAAGATCCAGGACACCCAGCACAGTGTCAGGAACAAGGGAGTGGTCATCAAGTACATAAGTTCCTCTACCTTCCAAATTTCCATAGGTACAAAGGTCATGCCAGAACTAGACGCCTGCCACCAGCAGGCAATGCAGTAGCCTCTTGTGTGTGATCACTTTGAACCCATGAATAAATGGACCGGTCAAGCCTTCAGAAAGGTAACACATCTAAGTTAAGATGCTCCCAGGCCTACTGAACTGAGGAGTGCTGCAGTAGACCTAAGAGTGCCATCATGGGGCCAATTTTTTGTTTTGTCACCTCACACATACCGTCATTAAAAAACAAAAACACGCTTCCAAAGCAGCAATGGCCTTTTCCCTAAAAAAGAAACAAATCTCTATTTGAAAAGAAACGATGTCATGAAGGGGCGCCTGGGTGGCTCAGTCAGTCATGCATCTGACTCTTGATTTCGGGTCAGGTCATTATCTCATGGTTCGTGGGTTCAAGCCCCGTGTCAGGCTCTGCGCCCACAGCACCCCTCTATGCTCTTTCCAACTTGCATTTTCTCTCTCTCTCAAAATAAACAAACAAGAAAAAAAATTACAATGAAAATGCAAGATACCCAAGACTTACCCTGCTATTCCCAAGAAACCTCGCAAAGGTAACACTCCCCAAATCACACCTAGGACCACAGCGATGATCTGTCGGAACCAGTAGATCACATCTAAAAATTCATCCTGTAGAAAACAGAATGCATGTATTATGTGTTCTCAGTGGGTGCCACATGAGAGCCTTCTGTAAGAGGCGAGAAATAAAGCAAGCTGCTAAACACATCTTCCAGAGAAATTTCTCCAAGAGCAATGGTATGTAGTTTTCTGATCTTCACCTCTTCTTATACTAAAACATGGTTTAAAAAAAAAAAATACATTTAGTTATCTTAAGTGATGACTTCCAGGGCCTGTGTGCTAAAAAAAAATTTAGAAAAATTACTTTTTTTTTAGAACCTTAGAAAAAAATGAAACGGCTTGTGATGAAATGGCTGTGGTAACTGTGCCACTGGCCACAGAAAACTCTTATCCGACCCTCGGAGGAGAGACCTAGACAGACTATCCACAGGCAGAACTGCTGTTAATCGACTCAGCACCATCTTCCTGCACACTGAATTCTGAGTAACTCACAAAAAAGGGTTAGAAACAAGGTGCTGAAGGCAGGTGCCAGCAGATCTCATTTTCATACAAGGCCGTGGAAGACTCAGGTTTCTGACCTGCCCCAGATTGCAGAAACCAGTCTTTGTATAAGGAAAGAAAGAAATGACACAGCAGATCAGAAACGTTTTACAAGAGCTGGGCAGGGCTGGGGGCAGGACAAGGGCACCTTCAGGAAGTGCCTCCCATCCCCCCTTACAGGAACTCCAGGAAAACAGAAACTCCAGGAAGGAAAACCCGCTTCATCAGTCCAGAAAAATAAGGGTAAGACTGCAAACACAACATTGTTTTCAGGCCAACTGAAATCAAGCTGTTTCTGACGGTCCCTTCCCGATCAAGAAGCAGAGTTGGGGAGTGCCTACACTCAGATCTTCTGAAAGCGTGTGACCAGTGAAAACATCCTGAAGCCCCAACCATTCCTCACACACATGGGGCAGCTTCTCTCTCTCTCTCACACACACACACACACACACACACACACACACACACACTCACCTCTGAGAGGTGGTCTCAGTCTCCTCTCTCACAATTACGAAGGCATTCGGGTTTTCTCGTTCAACAGAAAAGCAATGGCAGTGAGCCTCATTACATGCCAAACGCTTTGATGCCCCACGGTACCCGCTTCAGAGCTGTTGAGCCTTGAGTGAGATAATGCACGGAGAGCACCCGGCAGAAAGTATGCAGTGGAGGGCTGCTACCGTTACTGCTCGTGCTAACGACCACATTAAGTAGTTAACTCGGAGAAGACAAGTCACTGACTAAAGATCCTACCTGGAGTAAAAGGCGGAGACTGAATTCAGCTCACTCTCGCCATTCAGGCACACGCCCGGCCCGCGGGTGGCAACTCCTCTGCCCTCTAGTCGCTGCTTCCCGCGTGACTTAGGTGGCTTCACCCTTAAACCACTCCGCGGAGAGCCCCGAGCCCGGCTGTCAGGCCCTGGGCCGCCAAGTTCGCCCGACACCTTTGGGCCACCCGTTCCCCCCTCCGCAACACCCCACACACTCTGCCGCGCCAGACCGGGGACCTGAGCAGGTTCGGGCCTGTCCATTCGGCCCCAAGTGCCAGCCGGCTCCTCGAACCTACGCCCTCGCCAGGGCCCACCGCACCTTGTCCTCCCAGGCCGCGTCGCTCCGCAGCACCTTGCTCCAAACAGAGACTTTGAGGGCCCCGTTGGCCAGCTGCGGCTGAGGCGGTTCCTCCTTTCGCCGCCCGCCGCTCATCCTCCCGTCGCGCCGCCCGGGCCGGGCCTGGGGCGCGCGGGCCAGGCCAAAAGGAGTCGGGGTCTGGAGTCGCGGGTCACGGCGCGCAGGGCGGCAGTGGCAGCGACAGAATCAGCGATCGGGTTCGGTGGCGCGCTGCTGCCGTCTCCACTTGCCCAGGACGCCGGCTCTCCTCGCTCGCTCAGCCGAGACCTGGCGCCGCGGTGGGGGAGAAGCAACGCAGCGCCGCGCGTCCACCCGCCGACGAACACACGTAGCCAATCGGCGGCGGTGCAGCCGTCTGACGAAAAAGAGCAGGCGTCGCCTCGGCGCAAGCGCTCTACGCGAGACGGAAGTGACGGCCGGCTTCCGCTAGGCGCACGGTAGGGTGAGAGGGAAGGGACAATCTAGGTGGGGATGGTGACGCGAGCGCGAGGAGGCGCTGTGGAGGCTGAGGGACGGCGTTTGAGCAGAGAGGCGAGGTTAGACTCGGGGCGTTGCCCAGCCCTTCCCTAGTGAAGCGGGACAGAACGTGGCCCTGTTTTTCTAGAGGCATCCCTTTGGGTCCCAAACAGGCTGCCCAGAATGTAAGCTTTTCTGTATTAATATAGTGTCTCATCGTGGCCCAGCACCCTCTTTTGGCAGCTGTGAGCCCTGAGAGGGATTTTCTAAGGCTAAGTGGCAAGTTGGAACCCACTGAGGACTCCTGGGGCGGGGAGCGGCTTGGTGGGAGTCTAGTAAGTTCTTATTATCTATGAGACTATCTGAGTATTCATCTGAGTATTCAGTATTCTGAGTATTGTGTCCACACCGTGTGCTAGGTCAGTGGTTTACAAAGTGTGTGTCTGGACCACCAGCAGACACATCACCTAGGAACTTGATTAGAGATGCAGATTCACAGACCCCATCCCAGAACTGTGGACTCAGAAGCTGTGGGAGTGGGGCCCATAATCAGCATTTTAATAAGCCCTCCAGGTCGTACCATGTTTATTGTGCTTTGTAATAAGTTGAGACCAAGACACATCACTTCTGTGTCATGGGTTAATAGAGGCAAATTAACTTGCCCAGAATCACTCAACTGGTACCAGACCTGTCTGACTTCAAAATTTGTATTCTTAACCTTAAGTTTTTGGTATCAATGAGGCCAGAACATCCTTTGCATACCAACATTGATGTGTAGTTCTCCACTTTAGGTGAGAAACAGAATCTCTTAGGGATCTTCTTCAGAATTGTGGTTTTCAACCACAACTCAATTTCAAGATCCTCTTTCAATAGATTGAGTGAGGCTGGACCCCAAAGGTGATAGACACAGCAGCAGACATCACTCTGGACCTGGTGGGCCATACACCTGACATGGATGCACACCTTTAGTCCTCTTTCACATGGATTGGTTCTTTTCAGCCCTGCCTTTTTTCTGAACCATTTTCCTTCCCATATGCAAAACTATGGCAAAGCCTAACCAGCTCACTGGAAGCGTACCATTGGTATAAAATCTCTTTTACAGAGGCGCCTGGGTGGCGCAGTCAGTTAAGCATCCGACTTCAGCTCAGGTCATGATCTCACGATTCGTGGGTCGAGCCCTGCTTCGGGCTCTGTGCTGACAGCTCAGAGCCTGGAGCCTGCTTCTGATTCTGTGTCTCCCTCTCTCTCTGACCCTCCCCTGTTCATGCTCTCGCTCTCTCTCTCTCAGAAATAAATAAAACATAAAAAAAAATATCTTTTACAGATTCCCTGGGGGCATGTAGTGGAGACAAACTGATCATTCTGTCAGAATGTTGGAAGAATACCTAGCCCACAGTCCAAGTTGGGTAAGTTTTCAGTCCGCTGGGCTTGGTGGTAAAGGTTTATAATGGGAAGCTTGATCTAGAGGTTGGGAAAGACTGAGCTCTGAAGGAAGAGTGGGAGTTAAGGGGAAGAGCGAGAGGAAGAGAGCATTCCCGGAGATGAAACCATGTCAGTTAATGGTAGAGAATAAAGCCACAAGTTGGGAAAAGAGTGGAAGGGGTATGTTGAAGAATTTGTTTTTGTTTTTTCTAGTTTTATTGAAAAATAACTGACATACATCACTATATAAGTTTAAGGCCTATAACATGATGATTTGATTTACATATATTGCAAAGTGACCATTAAATAGATTTCAGCTAACCTCCATTTCCTCATATAGATACAATGAAAAGAAAGAAGAAAAAAGTTATACAATTTTTTCTTTGTGATGAGAACTCTTAGGATTTATTCTTCTCTATTTTTATTTACTTTTTTTTTTTTTTGAGAGAAGGAGAGCAGGAGCAGGGGAGGGGCAGAAGAAGAGGGACAGAGAATCCCAAGCAGGCTCTTTGATGGGCATGGCTTAATTTCACCACTGTGAGATGGTGACTTCAGCCCAAACCAAGAGTCAGACGCTTAATCGACTGAGCCACCAAGGTGCCCCAGGATTTATTCTTAATTTTCCTATATATCAGTACAGCATTGTTAACTATAGTCATTATGTTGAGTATTATATCTCTACTATTTATTTATCTCAACTGGAAGCTTGTATCTTTTAACCACCTTCCTCCATTTCTCCCCTCCCGTCATCATCAGCCTCTGGTAACCACAAGTCTGAACTCTTTTTCTATGAATTTGTTTTAAGATTCCACATGCAAGTGAGATCATAAAGTGTATTTCTCCATATGACTTATTTCACTTAGCATAATACAATTCCATGCATGTTGTCACAAACAGTTGGACTTAACTTGTTTTTTTGTGGCTGAAATATTCCATGATGTATATACCACCACAACTTCTTTATCCATTCATTTGTTGATGGACACTTAAGTTGTTCTGTGCCTTAGCTATTGTAAATATTGCTGCTATGAATATGAGGGCACAGATATCTTTTTGAGTTAGTGTTTGTATTTCCTTATTTCTTAGTGTTGTATATTCCCAGAAGAGGAATTGCTGGATTCATATGGTAGTTCTGCTTTTATTTTTTGAGGATCCTTCATACTGTTTTCCACAGTGGCTGCCCCAATTTAAATTCCCACTAGCAGTGCCCAAGGGTTCACTTTTCTCCACGTCCACACCAGTATTTGCTATCTCTTGTCTTTTTGATGATGGCCATGAAGAAATTATTTTTATCCCAAGGATGGAGGAAGCCCCAAAAAGGATTTGAACAGGGGAACTAAATTTTTCAGATTTGTATCTTAGCAAGATCATTCTGGCTGCTCTTGGGAGGACAGGATCAGAGTGGGAGACTAGTTTAGACTGTTAAAGTTACTCAGGGGATATAGTGGGGTACTGAAGATGGAGAAAATTGGAGTACAACAGTTCATACTTTTTAAAAAAATGTTTATTTTTGAGAGACAGAAGAACATGAGCAGGGGAGGGACAGAGAGAGACACACACACAGAGACCATGACCTGAGCCGGTCTGATGCTCAACTGACTAAGGCACCCAGGCACCCCTAACAACTAATTCTTTTTTTTATTGCTATTTTTATTTTGTTTAAATATTTATTTATTTTGAGAGGGGGAGGGAGGGAGACAGAGAGAGATGGGGACGAAAGGATCCAAAGTGGGCTCTGTGCTGACAGAAGACAGCCCAGTGAGGTGCTTGAACTCACGAATCATGAAACCGTGAGCTGAGCCAAAGTCAGATTCTTAACCAATGGAGTCACCTCAGGCACCCTGTTAACTCTTTTTTAAACTTTTTTTTTACTTGCTGTAAAATGTACATAAGAAAATTTACCATTTTTAAGTGTATAGTTTGGTGGCACAGTGAAGTACATTTACTTTATTGTGCAGCTGTCACCACCATCCATTTTCAGAACCCTTTCATCTTGCAAAACTGAAAGTTTTGTACCCAGGAAACTGTTAACTCCTCATTCTCTCTTTACCTTGGTCCCCAGTGACTACTCTACTTTCTGTCTCTAACTCTGTAAGAGTAGAGTCACACAGTATCCTTTTCTGATTGGCTTATTTCAGTTAGCATACTGTCTTCAGGATTCATCCATGCTGTAGCGTGTGTCAGAATTTCCTTTTTTCTTTCTTTTTAAAAAAGCTTATTTATTTAATTGTGGGGGTGGGGCAGAGGGAGGGAGAGAGAGAGAATCCCAAGCAGGCTCCCTGATGTCAACACAGAGCTGGACCTGGGCTCAATGAGGGATCCCATGGACCTGTGAGATCATGACCTAAGCCAAAATCAAGAATCTGATGCTCAACTCATTGAGGCACCCAGACACTCCAAAATTTCTTTCCTTTTAAGGCTGAATAATAAATGTTAAATGTTAGTTAGATGTTCACTGTATATATTGCTAACCTTAAAAACAAAACTGTTACTTATTTTACCAGCAAAACTGAGTTTATTTAGGAATAGCAGGATATTACAATTTGGACATGCAGACTACAGCAAAAGCATAGGCAAGTTCAGAAAACAAAGTAAAGAAACTTGCTTTTATAGAGGAAAGGAAAGGAAGTTGGGAAGGGCTTTTATAAACAAAATGTCTGGTGGAGTAAGCTAGGAGTTTGAAGTAGTGGGTTTTCATTGGCTGTAAGTTGTCACAGTCTCTCATTGACTGTGCCGTTGCTGGGCGAGGAGAAAATCTTTTTTCCTCCTGTTGAGAAGGCAAGGTGTGTCTCTGATGGGGTTTGTAGTTGATGAGGACTGATGAGGTGTGAGAGCTCCTCCTGCAGGCCTCCCAATTCCATTTTATTTATTTATTTATTTATTTATTAAGTAATCTGTACACCTAACGTGGAACTGGAACTCACAGCCCTGAGATCAGGAGTTGCATACTCCACCCATTGAGTCAGCCGAGAGCCCCCCTCCCCCAACTCCATTTTAAATGAGGTTTCCTGGGGTGCCTGGGTGGCTGCACCATTTTGCATATCTACCTACAGTACACAAGAGTTCTAGTTTCTCCACATTCCTGTCCATACTTGTTTTCTGTTTTTGTTTTTTAAATAATAGCCAACCTAATGGATGTGAAGTGGTATCTCATTATGATTTTTATTTGCGTCTCCCTAATGATTAGTGATGTAAAGCATCTTTTCATGTGCCCATTGATCATTTGTGTATCTTTATAGAAATGTCTATTCTAGACCCTTGTCCAGTTTTTGAGTCTAGTCATTTATGTTTTCTGTTGTTGAGTTGTATGAGTTCTAGATATTAATCCCTTATCCCTTATGTAATTTTGGATTTTCTCCTATTTTTTCTATTTCGTGGGTTACCTTTTTACTTTGTTGATAGTAGAGTCCACTGATACACACAAGTTTTTAATTTTGGAGGCACCTGGCTGGTGCAGTGGTAGAGCATGTGACTTTTGATCTTGGGATCTTCCTTAATTTCATTCAGCAATGTTTTATAGTTTTGAGTGCATAAGTCTCGCTTTCTTGGTTAATTCTTAACTACTTTATTCTTTTTGGTGCTATTATAAATTGTTTTTTAAATTTCCCTTTTAGATTGTTTGTGTATAGAAACACAACTGAGTTTTGTGTGCTGATTTTGTATCCTGCAACTTTGCTGAATCCATTTTTTTTGAGTCTATGGTTTTCTCTATATATGATCATATCATCTACAAGGCAATAACTTTATTTTTTTGCAAGAAAAGAGTTAATTCTTTTTATGTCCTATTGTATTATATTGTGAACCTCTTCAGATCTGAACTCCGAGATTCATTAAGTTTGTGATTACATGGTGGTGGGGGTGTCCCAGAAAGTTATACTTGGAAGGGTCCTCAGATCCAGTCCAGCCCAGTGTCACACAGCAAGTTAGAGGTTCAGTAGGCATCTGAAACCTCTTAGCTTTCTAGGAGCCCACAAAACCATGGTAAGAGCTAGATTGGAGAGCCCTTACCTAGAGGGTATTTATGTGACTAAGACTTGATCCCTTTGTGCTTTCACCCAAGGCTTTCCTTATCTTCAGAAGTAGGGAGTCTGGCTGAATCCCAATGCATCCATCTGGTTAAAATAAACATCCTGGGTGGTCTAAGATGGAAAAGAACTTGATGAAGAGTCAGATTTGGAAGTGGGAGAGATTTGGAAATAGGACAGATCTTGCCTTTGTGAGGTTGCCTTTTTAAGCACCAGTTAAACACATGATCTCAGCCTTGAGAATGAATATGTCCTCTCAGCTGAATGCCTCTATACCACTACCAGCTGCTTGTAGTAGGGTTTGGAAAGGAAGGTATGCTCTGAGGGGTAAGACTGAGAGTCCTAGACAGACATAGATGGAGTCACAGAAATCAGAAGAGTCCTGCAAGAAAAAAACTACAAGCCGTGGAAAGAGCATCTGTTGTGAAGTAGAGGTCTGAGTTTATATCCACATCCTCTTTTTGCCTACAATAAATGCTTTACTAGTACTTACTGGATTCTTAGTAGGTGCCAAATATTGCTAAACGTTTTACATGTTTTCCTCCAAAAATTGGCTGGGTTCTTAACCACTATACTGAACTCTTCTCTTTTACATTTAAAACTTTTCTATAGTAGGGGCGCCTAGGTGGCTCAGTTGGTTAAATGATTCTTGAGATTGGCTCAGGTCCTGATCTCACAGTTGGTGATTTTGAGCCCCACATTGTTCCCTGCATTGACAGCACAGAGCCTGCTTGGGATTCTCTCTCTTCCTCCCTCTCTGCCCCTCCCTCTGCTTGCACATGTGTTCTCTCTCAAATAAACAAATATTAAAAAATCTTGTTCTACAGTAAATGTGGACTATTTATGTATTTAAAATGATAATCTCAGGATGGCCACACTTGACTTTCAGGCCACCATGGACTCCTGGGAGCTGAGGGGAAGTAAAATGGTTGGGGTGGGGGAACTACTTGATGGTACCCTTTTTCTCACATAACTTTGAAAGATAAGGAACCTAGCAGCTTCCTTGGAATAAGTCAGTGTCCTGATGATAAACGATCAGGTTTCTGGAGCAATAGCATGAGACTCTCCTGTGGCATAAGTGAAGAGTACAGATTCCTAGACTCTCTGGGGGTGAGGTCTGGGAATTTGCATTTTTGTAAGCTTTTCTGACAGAATGGCTGTGATGATCTTCATACATATTAAGGCTTGAGAATTACTTCTCTGGATACTTTGTTCCAGTTCTGCCACTTTTTTTTTTTTTTTAAGTAGTATTCATGTCTAGCATAGAGCCCAGCGTGAGGCTTGAACTCACCACCCTGAAATCAAGACCTGAGCTGAAAACAAGAGTCGAATGCTTAATCAACTGAGCCACCCAAGCACCCCCAGTTCTGCCACTTAAAAAAGGTGGGTGGTACGAGTCAAGTTATTTTCATACTTCTGTTTCACTCTCAGCCCTGTGCTGAAAGGCCAAATAATAACAATATACAAATAACAAAAACATAGATTCTCTTGGGGGGGTGCCTGACTGGCTCAGTAGGTGGAATATGCCACTCTTGATCTCGGGGTTGAGTTTGAGCTCCACTTTGGGTGTAGGGATTACTTGAAGAAATAAAATCTTGGGGTGTCTGGGTGGCTCAGTCAGTTAAGCGTCTGACTTCAGCTTAGGTCTGTGATCTCATGGTTCATGAGTTTGAGCCCTGCATCAGGCTCTGTGCTGATAGCTGGCCTGGAGCCTGCTTCGGATTGTCTCCCTCTCTCTCTGCCCCTCCCCCACTCATGCTTTGTCTGTCAAAGATAAACATTGAAAAAAATAAGTATTTAACTCCCTCCCCAAATATGGATTATCCTAGTTCATCCTCCTAAGAGGTTATTACTATGCCCATTTTATGATGGCGGAAACTGAAGTCTGTGAGTGGTAAACTGAGGCCTATGATCATGACACCTAGTTAGGTGACAGAGCCAGAATTTGAATGCAGGTTTAGCTTATAGAGACGTACCTTGGAAACCAGTTAACAGTGAGAGAAGTGATGATGATTATTTCTGCATTCCTGCTGAGTTCCAGACCTTATTCTCTATAGCTCCAATGGCTAACATAGTGAGGTTACAGCACACCAAGGCAGGCTAAGCCCCTCCCCGCTGGGGTTTTCCCATTAGCAGTTTCTAGAGTGTACTTTTAATTTTTTATTATTATTTTTAGTAATCTTACCAACATAGGGCTAGAACTCATGACTCCAAGATCAAGTCACATTCTCCACTGACTGAGCCAGCCAGGTACCCCTCGAAATGCACTTATTTATCTATTTTTTGAGTTTATTTGAGAGAGAGATTATGCGCCTGTGCACATGAGCTGGAGAGGCAGAGAGAGGGCAAGAGAAAATCCTAAATGATTCTCTAGTGCAGAGCCTGACACAGGGCTTGAATTTAGGAATCATGAGATCATGACCTGAGCCACAATCAAGAGTTGGATGCTCAACCGAGCCACCAAGGTGCACCCACCACCTCAAAAATGCATTTAAAGCTGTTCCGTAAGTGGGACTATTACAGGAAAGGTAGATGTCTTTAGATAACACATCTAGCTTCAGAGAAGGGTCCTAGCCATATTGTTCCTGTCAGCTTTCTCTAGTGCTTGCTTACTCCAGGGTTCATCAATTTGAAGCTTGAAATACAACGCGCTTTTGGTTTCAGTTCTTTGATAACGAAAAGTATTTGTAAGAAGCCATCTCTCCTAAGGCAGCCAAACTATCCACTCCCCCTTTTAGGGGAATATTCATATTCATTTTCCAGATGAAAATATTTATTTTGAAGAGTACTCCAGCATGTTCCTATTCTGCCAACCCCTAGGGCCAAGTGTCCAGTTTGAGGGACACCGGCAGAAGGAAGTGGAAAACCAGGATTTTGGATGAATGGATAAACTCTTGAGCTGGGGCTCTTTAATATGGGGATCATGAATGGGGAGGCATCATCTCCAAATTTCGAAAGGAGAGTGATGTGTGGGAGATTCAGCATCCTCCATCTAGGTCTACTGGAATCAGGAAGAAGCTGATTTGGTTCCGTAGACAACATTTCTAGTGCTTAGCCCAAACCATGTTAGTTGAAAGCCATAGGCAGTGAACTGCCTATCACTAGTTCAAATAAAGTCCAGGCAGATGCCAGGGTTACATTCAAGCAAGACAGACTTGAATTCAGATCCTAGCGCCATTTAATACTGGCTGTATAAATACAGTTCAGGCATGTAACTTAACCAACCCCCGGTTTCTTTACCTCTGCAAAGGGCACCTCACTTCTTTTGTGTGTATACAAAAATTAAAGTGGTAATGAACACTGTGAACACCATTTAGGACCAGGCACAACGATCGTTTATGGTTGCAGTCCTTGATTTAGCACCATTTGGGCTGCAATTAAGTGTACAGTCATTTCATTATGAAATAAATGAAACCTACAGCTAGCTTAAGCAAAAAAGGGGAATTTAGTAGCTTACATAATAGGAAGTCCAGAAGTGGTACCAGTTTCAGACAGCACTAGAGCATCCATTTCATCTCTGCTTCTTTCTGTGCTGGCATCTTACTGCACTCCTGGGCTTTCCTCACTGGTTGAGAGGGAGGATAAAGTTGCTGGCTCCCTAAGTTCCCTCACCACTTACCAACCCCAAAGCCTATTTATTCCAGGAAGACGGTTCAGCCTGGGATGCATATGCCCCCTGCACACTGTAGTGAATGGGATATGGACCAGGACTGAAGCCAAGGAAATAAGATGTAGGGCATACAACACTTTCAGGCAGTTACTAGAGGGAAGGAAAAGCCATAAGGCCCAGTAAGGACTCAGCAATTCCCCCATCTCCAGGTTGGGCCCAGGGTCATGGTGGGTCAATCTGTTTCTGCTTTAAAAAACAAAACAAAAACCAAAAACAAACTTTATTTGACAAAAGACAAAAACCAAAGTTATTTACAGTAGTTTTTTGCTCAAATAATTCAACGGGATAACTGTGCTTCTCCTCCAGATTTATCTCACAACTGAACCAAGCTGAGGCTGCCCCACCCCCAGCCTCCCCATCTTGCACAAGGGGGGAATGCCAACCAGAATTCAGCAGCATGGCTCCCTCACCCCTCACCACCTCTACTGCTCAGTGCACCACCCCAGCCCAACACACTTCCAGGGTCCCTTGCCACAAGCATCTTCCAATAGTCACACCAGACCTGGGCTCACAGACATGGGTGGGGTGGAAGAGGCTGGGGGGCAAACAGCAGCTTCAACTATCTTGAAGCTATGTTCTTTTTTCTCCAGCTGGGCCTCAGGAGGGTGAGGATCCCTGATCCCCCTGGGACATGCAAGGAGGGGGTGGGGTGACAAAAGAGAGAGCTTAGGAAACTTGCCCACTCACAGAGAGCAAAGTTCTGTCTCCTTAAATAACCAATCCCCATTCCCAGAGCAATGGGTAGGCCAAGCCACTGAGAAGTTGGGTAGCCTCCCTGAAAAGTTCAGGGATAATCCCAGAAAGGACAGAACACATGTTGTTGCCTTTCTTCTGGCCAGGTCCACCCAAGTCAGTCACTCCCCAGGAATCTCCCCCTTGTGTCTGACTTGGCAACTTCAGGAAACTACAGGCTGGGGGCTCCTGACCAGTCTTTTGGCCCAGTAACAATGTTATTCGGAACAAAAATATTTTGGCTAATAATAACCTAGGATTAGTGTTTCTTAGGATATATAAAAAAATGGGGCATATTGCTGTTGAATGCTTGTCAGCAATGAGACAGCAAAATAAAAAATGGGGAGGAGGGAGAAGAATAAGACCAAGTATGATTTGTTTCACTGTGAAGTTCGGGGCAGAGGCCTCTGCAACTCCAATTTAAAGAAAGGTGCAACACAAAGACACAGTGAACAGGCTTCACAAGCAATTTCCAGCCCCAGCCTCCTTAAAAGGCAGTTCCTCAGCAGCTGAGGGCACCATTCCCTGCTTCTTCCAGGAATAGTTTCTTGCCAGCATCGTGGGAAAAGCTGCCCATTTGAGTCAGCTACAGGGCTTCCTGACCAGTAGATGGCTCACTTCTCTCCAAGTAGGAGCTACTGGGAGCTTTTGACATTCTGGTCCCACTAATCCAAGTTCTTAAAGGCATTCAAAATTCAGGCTGCAGGGCGAAGCTTTCAAGGATAAAGAAGGTGAAAACGTTAAAGAGGAAAAAAAAAAACAACCCCAAAAACCCACTGCCTCGGTTCTAGCTTACTTCCCCCATTCCCCAAAATATAGTAAAAAAGAAAAACAAAAAGAAAAACAAAAACCACCTCTCTGGTTTTATCATCCTTCTCTGCTCTGTGCTTAGGTTTGGTCAGATTCTCTGTTGGACCCTCTCTTTATACTTAAGAAGGCTTTATTCCCTTCTGTGCCTGATGCAGAAAAGCCAAAGCCCCAGAAGTTTTTTTTTTCCTTTTTTCTTTTTTTCCAAACCAACAATAAAACAACCTTTTGGAATTTAGAGATTTAGCTGGTCCCCAAAATAAAAATACTCCTTCCTTGTAAAACACCAGTTGCAGTGGTGCATGGTTCTCAGTTCATCAGACTCCATCACACAACACCTTCACCCCCACACCTGGGCTAACTACTCCATTAATGCAAACCCCAGCAAAAAGGGAAAAATAAACACAAAGTTTAGTGAAAACCTAAACATTCAACTGGAGTCAGTTCTGTTACATCTTCTGGGTCCCTCTTCTCTTTTGTTCACACTTAGGAACTTGGAATGTCCACACCTGGCTTAACAAAAAGAGGCCCAGCTCAGGGGCATATGTCTGAATGTAGTAGGTTTCCTGTGCCCAGCCTAGGAGAGCAGGCTGGAACAAAGGTGTCCTGGGGATTCTCTGGAGAAGCAGCAGCAGCACCATGCCTGTCTCCGATCTCAATCTCATCACTGAGGAGGCCTGGAGAAACGGCAGTCAGTAGAGAGGTCCCCATCACAGTGTGGTGATGCCAGCTGGCACCTCCCTGCTGAAGACATCTGGACAGAGGAGATGACCCCGATGTTTGGCAGTGATCCAAAGAAAACCCTCTGTATGAAAGGGAACCAAAACGGAAACCCAGGATAGCTGGCTTGAGCCTCGAGCACCCCTTCTGGCAGATGCCTACTTGGGGTTTTCAGAGACTAAGGGGATAGGAGTGTGCAGTAAGGGGGGTGATGGGTCCTGCTGCTTCTGAAGCTCCATCTCAGCAGCCCTCTGTAGCGCCACCTCCACCAGCAGCTGGAAGCTACTGAAGTCCTCCTTGTCCTGCTCTGGGGGTGTGGGCGGTGGTGTGTTGAAGAGTCCACCGGTGGGGCTTCCAGCTTCAGCCCTGGTCAGTAGGGTGAGTGTGTTGCCAGGGGTCACCAGGGGCTTACGAGACTCCAGCTCTCCTTGTGGGAAGGGGGCTGCCGGCTTTTCCCCCTGGCCTGGGTGGAGCGGCATGGAACACACGGACAAGGAGAGCACATTGGTGGGGGCCGGTACAGATACAGCCAGCACTGAGGGGCTGTTGCCACGGGGCAGGGCCACATCTGAGGCCTTACCCCCACGGCGAGAGATGGTGAATTGGTTGGGGTCTTTGCCATCCTTCCGAAGCATGTCTGGGAGAAGCCGCCGCCGGGCGTTAATGAACCAGTTACATATCTGGAATGTGCATAAGAGATTGTGGTCAGTTCACTCAATCAAAACCAGCTACTAAGCACCTATGCTCCTGGCCCCAGAACACAGAAGCAGGCAAGAGAGACACAATCTCAGCCCTCAAACACATTCATGTTAGGAAGTGAGAGTTAAAGTCATCATACAAGTGAATATAAAATTACAACTATGACTGAGCTAATGAAGGGAAGGTCCAGTGGTGGGGACAATAATGGGAAGACCCGATCTAGTCTTTGAGAACTCAGGGTAGAACTGACAGAAGCAGGCAGGTATGATCCCCACTAAGCCTGAACACCAGGGAAACCACTAAAGGGCCTCAATAGTGGCCTGACCTACATTACACACTGTAGATCCCTCTCCTGGCCCTTATCTCTTCTCCCAGTTTATCAACAGATGCCAAGCAAGTACCAGCTGCTATAGGGGCCAAAGACAGGAACCCTCTCCCCCTTACCTCCTATGCGCGGGAATATTGGTAATTGTGTGGACTGCAGTAATGCCTAACATTACTGTTTGCTGAATGGATCAAAGGCCCAGCTCTCCTTAGGGCTCCTGTGCCAGTTTCTACCCCTGCCTATCACCTTTCCTGGCTCATCCCCAGGACAAGCCCCTGGGTACCTTCTTTCTGTGGACTCTATCTGCCTCTACCCAGCCAAAGGGACAACCACCTATGACAGAAGCTGGTGACTGGAGTTGGCATGGCTCCTTGTCCAGCAGGCTGCAGCTGTACTCATTCCACAGGTGCAGGGGTCACTAGGCTCCTGGCCCTGTCAGGTTGGGAAAGCTCCTGGTCAGGGCAGATCCAAAGCCTTCTTGTGGCTACTCTTCCTCTCCACTGCAACCTGGCCCGGGGGGTTCTCATTCACTCTTCTTCATCTCTGTGGTCTTCCCAGAACATCTGAGCACACACACAACACCAGTCATCAGCGACTCTGGCTGACCTGAATGCTCTACAGCTGCAGGGGAGCACCAGAGAGAGGTAGGGCTGAATGGCTGGGTGCGGCAAAGGAAAGGAACTAAGCACCTTTGATACCAAGTATCATGCCAGCCATCTCACTTATGTTATGTTTAATCATATGTACAAGCCTGGAAGGTAGTAAGCAGTGTCCCTAAGTACTAAAGAGGGAACTGAACTCTTAAAAGATGACAGAACTTGCTCAAAGTCACACAGGCTCCAAATGTAGAGCTGAGATCCAAACCCAGGTCTCCTGGCTTTAGGGCCCCTACTGCTGTTCTTACTGTGCTTTGCTGTGTCTTACCAAACAGAACAGATAATGAATAATCATGATCATAATCCTAAAAGCAATCAGGTGCTGTTCTGAACATTTCCCATCTAATTACTCATTTAATCTACAGCTTATGAGACAGGTTCTGTGATGATCACTTTATTTGAACCAGTAAACAGAGGCACTGATCAGAGGGGTTCAGTAACTTCCTTAAGGTCACCAATTCAAAGGCTGGACTCTGTTTCAGGCAACCCCCACTGCCAGGTGAAGAGACTGAAGCCGTTTCTGCTTGCTCAGATGCTTCCATTTCTGTCCTGTAGCTGCCTTCCCTGCTACTTGTGCCTGCTCACCTTAGCCCTGCACGCAGGGGACATGGTCAGGTCACAATGACCTGGGTCAAGTGAAGTAGGGATGAGCATTTCTGTTGAGAAAGCAGTCTTGGGGAAGGGAGTTTAGGCGTTTACTAGCAGCTGTGTGGGCACCTAGCCCCTAGCTGTGCCTCCTATTTTGGCTTGGAATTATGGGAAACGAAGGGCAGAAAAACATCCCCCTACACATATACTTTTCCACATGCTCGCCCTGGTCCACAGAAAACTTGGCAGTGCACTGTCTGTTTTGTCTTCTCATCCGACAGAAATGCACAGCTGAGGGGGGCCGGGCAAGGGCAGGAGGCCTGAGTGCACCACTAGTGCCAGCTGTGAGAGCAGGCGATCAGGATTTTCTGTAGCCCCTTCCAGCTGCCCAACCCATGCCCAAGTCAGGAAAAGAGCATATGACTTGCCCCCACTCAAGGTCCTTGGGGAGTTGGTAGGGAGAATGCCAAGGTGAATTGTCATTGATACGGCACAACACAGGCTGGGTGCCTGAAAGCCTGTCTCTACCATAAAACAAGGCCCTATCTGAAAGGCTGCTGCCCTGCCAGTATTTTTTTTTTTTTATCAGTGGCTGGGATGAAGAAAATGGGGGGNCCTTTGAAGAAGGCAACACAAGTGCTTTAATTTTAATTTCTTTTCAACTGTAAAAGACAGAAAAAAAGGGAGCAATTGAATTCTTAGTCCACTAAATATTGTCTTCCCTCCCTACGGAACCCTACCCAAGGGCAAGGATAGTGCCTGTTCTACCACAGTTTCCAGCACACAGCACAACCCCATCAGTAGGAGAGTGAAAGAGTGGGGCCTGAGCCCTCTCCGCCAGGTTACCTTCCCTCCGCAATAGGCAGCTGGCCCCTGGGAACAGTCAGAAACCACAGCAATAAAGTGGGCTTGCTTACAGGGTGTCACAGGGACTGGTGAAAACCCTTCACAAATGACTTTTTTTTTTTTTTTCTTTCTTACCCTCCCAATTGCCTAGCCCCAGGCCAGTACCAGCAAACCAGTTAGTTAAATGACTCATTGACTTGCTAATGAGATTGCTCCTGGGCCAGTTAAAGGAGACAATCAAAAGAGCTGTCCCCAGGGAGAGAGAAAACAAGCTTGGCAAAATGCTGATGCTTGTTGAAGCCAGGTGATTGGTACTAGGAGTGCATTAGAATATTCTCTTTTGTGGATATTGGCAAATGTTCTTAATAAACAGCAAAAATTTTTAAATTAAATACAGGAAAAAGAGATGCCTCCAGGGATTTAAGGCAATTTTTCCCCAATGAGAAGCCACTACATTTCCTTACTTTTGAGGTCCTGCCTGTTGACATTTCCAGCACTTCTTCATTTTCTGTCAATTCAACATTTACCGAATACCTACCAGGTACCAGGTGTTGAGCTAAACACTTGGGATCCAGTGATAAGACTTGGCCTCTAGAGTTTGCTGTGTTCTAAAAAGCAGTTACAGTTCATTGTCCAAATGCTGACCCAGTCCTGCTACTGTGGGAGCACACAGCTCCTTTGAGGGTTGGGGGGGGTCTCCCTGGGCAGGAGTGGGAACAAAGTGGTCTGGGGTACTGATCAGTGTAGCATGAATATGGGGGCAGGGATGAGGCCCGCTCTGCAGATAAGGACAGGTGATACTGTCGTTAGGTTGGCAGGACTCATTGAAGGGTTTTAAATAGAGGAGTGTCAAGTGGTAAGACAATGACAGGTTGGACCAGGATAGGAAAGCCATATTCCACAAATATTTAAGACGTGAATGTTTAGGAATTGGTGACTGACCAAATGAGCTTGTTAGCAAGGGCAGTAAAGGGGAACCCCTTAGAAAGGGTAGGACCCACTGAGAAGTTATCCAGCTGAGAAATCGGAGGTGCCTATAAGACCTCCAAGCAGAGATGTATGGATAGGGGCCATTTGGGATTCATGGTACAGTTTCCACCAAGGGCCACATGGTCCCCATTGTTCCTTAACTCTCAGCATTGACTCTGGAGCAGGGAGGCCACCACCGGAACCTTTTCCACCAGAACACACCAGGATCCAGGGGCCCTTCCTCAGGAGTTTCCAGCAGCAAATCCTTGTGCCAAACCTACATTTCTCTAAATGGGATCAGGGATATATCATCCAAAGGATCCATTAGTTCTCAAAAGAAGGTTTAACTTTTATGTTTCCATTCTGATCTCCAGCAGGAACACTGTGGCCTCTGGCAATCCAGACTTGCTCAACTCTTGAGTCTGTGCCTTTGTCATACTACAACACCACAGCCCAGCCAGCAAAACCCCATCCCCATCCACCATTTTACATTAATGCAGTGAGATGAAATCTCATTGGTTTAATATTTATTTACTTTGGAAAACTGGTTATTTTATAATTTACAAGAGTTAAAGCAAGAAGCTTTTTTTCTTTTAACCCAGTTTTATGTTTGTACATGCTTAAATGATATGGTAATAAAAATGTTTCAAGTCAACATGGTGGGGGGAAGCAGGTCCATGAAAAAAACTTCTTTAAAAGAAACTGGTATGTTACTCAGATATAAGAAACAGTGTCCCTGACAAAAAGCAATTTCAATACAGTATGATGTGTGGTTTGACAGCACAGGTATGAGGTGTACCAGGAATACACAGCAGTCGCCTCAAAGCCAGGCAAAGAATGCTCATGAGGAAATGGTTAAATTGAGTGAGCCAGTTCAGAAAAGTCAGGAAGAAGCCACAGGGGAAGGCACAGAGGTCGGAAGGTTCACAAGTCTCAGAGAAAGGAAGGACTGAGAGATGAGGCTGATGAGCTCCTTAGTTTGGACTCTATCTAGAGGACAACGGGGATCCATGGAGTGTATGACATAATCAGATTTGTACCTTTGTATTCAAGAGATGGGCTGAAGGAACATCTCTCTACTTGTTAGATGTTAGATGTCCACATCATGAAACGATTTGTAAAGCCAATTAATGGGGTGCCTGGGTGGCTCAGTCGGTTAAGTGTCAGACTTTGGCTCAGGTCATAATCTCACTGTTTCATGAGTTCAAGGCCCGCCTCAGGGTCTGTGCTGACAGTGTAAAGCCTCCTTGAGATTCTCTCTCCCACTCTCTTTGTCCCTTCCCTGCTCAAGATATCTGTCTCTATCAAAAATAAATAAACTTAAAAAAGAAAAAAAGAGGTGAGAATGAACTGAGGGAAAATGGCTTGAGGCATAAGAACAGCAAAGAGCCTATCTAAGTAATCCTGGTTCTCAGGTCCCAGCCTTTGGCCTGTATTGTTCTACATCTTGTAGTTCAAGTCCACCTCTTCTGGGAGGGCTTTTGAGGCTCCAGGCTGGCTTAGAAGCCCTGCCTGGGTCTCTCTGCTGCCTTCTGTCCCAGCAGTGATCATTTTTGCAAACACCAATGGCTAGGTCTTCCCTCAATTTCTCATCCTAGACTAGATAATCCTTGACGGTAGGGATTTGTCTGGTTCCTTTCTGGGACCTCAACTGTAGTTGGGAGTATTCAGTGGTACACCATGAGCTGCTAGGCACTGCTATTAGACACGTGGGATAAGTCCAAGATCTGTGATCTAGGAGAGATGAGGATAAAAAGAGCAGAAACACCCACTGTGTGCTCACCTCACAGTGAGCCTTGAATTTGTCTTCTCCATTCCTCCTCCTTTTTGCTATGAAAGTGCCAACAATCATCTCCCTTTCTCAGCTGAGGAAATAGGGCTCAGGGGAAGGCCTGGACTGGCCAATATTCAGCCTTCCTCTTGTGGAGAAGATGGAATCTGAGTCAGGGTCTGTAATTCTAGAGCCTTTCTTGAAGACAGAGTCCCGTTAACCACTGCCCAGCAAGTATAAAGTCAGGTGACAGGAGTTGTAAGGGCTGAATACTCACCATGAGGCATCATGGAGGAGAAAGAGGAGCTGGGAAGAGATAGGAGGTTCAGAGTAGGGTCAGGGAAGGAGGGAGAGACAGCATCATAGATGGAAGTAACAGGCTAGGGAAAGGCAGAGGTGGAACAGGTGGCAGAGGGGCTTGGGGTGAGGCTTAGCTGGCTCATGATGGGAGCACTGGGGTCCAGTGGGGTAGGGGGTGGGCCTTTGCTAGGCTAAGGGCATGCTCTGTGTCTCTCAGGTAGGTGAGAGCCAAACTGGAAGCATGGTAGTGGTAGTCCAGCGTGTCCTGCCTCAGCACCATGAAAACAGAGCAACACGTATAGATCAGCAGTTGGGGTAGTTCAAAGGAGATAATACCTTGCACTCTGACAAAAAGTAGGTAACACAATTTTTGGATATGCTCATGTGCATGGCTTACAAAGCACTTACTTTATTTCTCTCTTTTTAAAGTTTATATATTCTGACAGAGACAGTCTGAATGGGGGAGGGGCAGAGAGAGAGGGTGAGAGAATCCTAAGCAGGCTCTGCACTGTAAGCTGGAAGCATGATGCGGGGCTCGAACTCAAGGAAACTGTGAGATCATGACCTGAGCCAAAAACCAAGAGTCAGATACTTAACCGACTGAGCCACCCAGATGCTCCAATAGAAGCATCTTTTTTTTTTTTTTAAGATTTTCTTTTTTTAAGATTTTCTTTTTTTAAGATTTTATTAAAAAAAAAAATTTTTTTAATGTTTGTTTTTGAGAGAGAGAGACAGACAGAGTGCAAGTGGGGGAGGTGTAGAGAGAGGGAGACCCAGAATCCAAAGCAGGCTTCAGGCTCTGAGCTGTCAATGCAGAGCCCAATATGGGCCTTGAACCCATGAGCTGTGAGATCACAACAACCTGAGCCGAAGTTGGATGCTTAACTAACTGAGCCACCCAGGCACCCAAAGATTTTATTTTTAAGTATAAAAATATAGCCAACATGTATAATCTATACTAACAGTGTATAATCTCGGACTCACAACCCCAAGATCAAGAGTCGCATTTCCACTGACTGAGCCGGCCAGGTGCCCTCAAAGCACTTTCACAGCCAATTCTGAATCTGCTCCTTCCTTATAACAATTCAGTCAGGCAGGGGAGGATTCTAACCCCCACTTTACAGATGGAGAAATCAAGATGTGGTCCACAGCTCCTGTGTGGCAGACTGGGTTTTGAATCCAGAACCTCTGAATTCTTTTTTTTTTTTTTTAATGTTTTATTTATTTCTAGGAGAGAGAGAGAGAGACAGCGTGAGCAGGGGAGGGTCTGAGAGAGAGGGAGTCACAGACTGAAACAGGCTCCAGGCTCTGAGCTGGCAGTCAGCACAGAGCCCGACGCGGGGCCCGAACCCACGAACCGCGGGATCATGACCTAAGCGAAAGTCGGACGCTTAACCGACTAAGCCACCCAGGCGCCCCCAGAACCTCTCAATTCTACCCTTTCCTTGACTGTGATCCCAATTCATTTTTTTAAACCACATTGCAGACCACCACCTGCCTTTCTACAACCAAGTCACTATCCAAACACTGCTCTGGGACTGGAGGCCAAATCCCAAACACTCAATGTTTTATGGCCTTCACTGTTAATGACATCAAGATTTAATAATGATGCCTTGCCTCTTCAGAACTCTCCAAAATCTGAAATCTAGCTGCAATGACTTCTTGTCATTGTCTTCCCTTGAGGCAGGGAGAGAGGAGGGTGGCGTGAGGGGTTCCTCATATGGCCACAGAGTACATCAGTGACAGAGCTTAGATAGGGCTAGAACCCAGGTCTCCTGCTACTTGCTTCTTACCTGCAGCACTGACAGGTTGGTCTGTCCAGAAAGGCTCAGCTTCTCCTGTTCTGAGGGGTAGGCGTTGTAGCGGTGCAAGTACAGCCAGTCCCGGAGGATCTTCACTGACTCTTTGGGCAGGTTCCCTCTGCGCTTCCTCTTGCCTGCCAGGGAGAGGAGGCCTTCATCCTCACCCAGATCACTGTCTGACATGGTGTCTAGGGGCTAGGCTGGACCTCGGGCAAGCCTGGAGCAAGTGACAAAGGGGGTGGGGACATTATTACCACACAGTGTCTCTCACCCTTTCCCTGTCCCCAAACACACCATTATTAGAATCTGGGACACCAGAAATGGGGGAATAGCAAATCAGTCTCAGGCCATACCATGGCCTGGGCAACCTGGAAGGGATGAGTCCAAGATGCCTCCATTTCATGGGGTCAGCAGAGGACTACTGAAGTAAATGGCAGCTGATTAATAAGCAGTACTGTACTAGAAATAATTACAGCTACCACGGGAGTCTATTTTCCATGCTCTATACTGAGTACTTCACACTTCTAATTCGATCCTCACAAAGCCCTTGTTAAGAGAAATCCTACTATCATCGTCATTTTATAAATGAGAAATCCAAGGTCCAGAGAAAGCCACTTAACTTAAACAGGTACCATGTGATCCAGTAATTTCACTCCTAGGCATCTACCAAAGAGAAATGAAAAACCTATGTTCACACAAAGCCTTCAACACAAATGTTTACAGCAATGTTACTTGTAATAGCCAGAAGGTGGAAACAACCCAAGTGTCCATCAACAGAGGAATGGATAAGCAAAAATGTAGTCCATCCATGGAGTGGAATATTATTTGGCCACAAAAAGGAGCTGTTAAGTCCTGATCCATGCTACAGTGTGGGTCAGCCTTGAAAATATGCTAAGTGAAAGAAGCAAGTCACAAAGAACACATATGATTCCAACTTAATGAAATACTTAGAAGAGGCTGGAGGGGAATAGAAGGATGATTAGCTAAAGGGGTATGGAGTTTCTTTTTGAGGTGATAAAAATGTTCTACAATTGACTGTGGTGGTAGCTACATAGTTGTGACTATACTATACCAATCACTTGTTTGCTTTAAATGGGTAAGTTGTATGGTATGTGAGTTACATCCCAAGAAAACTGTTATGAAAAAAAAAATTACACCTCCAGAATATGGAAAGGATATATGGCTTGGACCAAGGTTTGTCATCATCACCAACCAATTCCTCCCAAACCCCCTGCCCAGGTCTGGAAAGCCTGTTAATCACCATGGCCCTACAGCAATCCATATAACATTTACTGCATCTACTGTGTACCATGCAGAGAGAGTGTTGAGTCATCCCTGTTAGTTGTCTCAGACATTCTCCTTTGTCATCTAAGCCCCTGGCTTGGTCCATGAATCAACTCCTCAAAAATCCCGATAAATGAGCAAGGCTGGACTCTAGTTTTCCCATCTTGGCTATGTGACCTTGGAAAGTGTGCTCTCCTCTCTCCGCTTGAGCCCCCTCTTCACCTGTCAAAATGAAGGAAGGTGTTTCCCTAGACAACCCAACTCAGTTGCTCATCCCCCTGATGAACTTCTTGTTCACACATGCAAAAGAAATTTACATTTTAAAACCCAAAGTTGCAGGGCAAGCTAATGCCAGAATCTCAGGGCTCCTCCCTCCTCAGCCTTTTAACAGCTAGCTACCCAGCAGCCTGGGCCAACAGACTCTGGCATCTCCCAGGTTTTGTTTCCTCGACTTGGGCCTGAGCCCAGATATCTGGGCTGGCTAGGCCAGGCTTTCGAGGGAAGGGTCTACCCTCCCAGCCAAGCCACCTGGAGGTGAGACAGGCATTGGTTAGAGGTGCCACTCCTCAGAGAACACCAAGAACAGGCTGCTTTCTGAGGTCAAGTTTCTGAGGTCGGAGTGGCCAGGGCAGCTGGGATCTGGGCTCAGGGATGCAGCCCTGGCAAGCTATGAAAAGTTTACTCAGGGTTATCTGTACAAATTCCACCCTGGCTACCAGCCAAGTCCCAGTTTGCAGGGTTCCAGAGGTGGCCCATGGAGATGACCCTTCAATCTACACAGACCTCTCTCCACTGGTGTCCTGCACCCCAGCCAGCTTACAATCCGGAAGGTTTCCAACACCCCCCCCTCCCCGCCCCCGCAACGAGACAGACACACACGCCCTCACCACCAGGCAGCCTCCTTAAGAGCGCTCAGATAACAGGCACCAAACCACCGCTGAGCTCCTGGAACCACCTTGGTTTTCACCGACAAACGCAGCACACACAGTTTACAGAATCCCACGTCCAGCACGAACAACTAGTGCCCTCGACACAGCCAAATTCCTGGACATATGCCTTACCACAAACTCCAACCGACCCGCCCACCCACGAACTCTGACTGGGGAAACTCCAAACGTCATCACACCAGCGATCAATTCTTACCCCAACTGGCCTGTGGCAGCACCCTCACGACACGACACCGGGTGCATCCTCCTACACACTCCACGACGCCGACCTGCGGCCACTCCCGAACGAACTTTCTGACAACTCCCACAGCTCGCCCCGACACTCCCCCGGCCGCGCACTCAAGCTGCATTCCCAGCAGTTCACACAAAGCGCGCAGCCTCCCCCGCGGCCCAGACCCAGTCGGAGCACATGGCTCCCGGGGCGGCGGGGAATCGGCCTGCGATCGGGGTGCCGGCCACCCTC
>NW_027532409.1:5930631-5931263 GCF_008692635.1 Crocuta crocuta
TCTGTCCCGGGGCAGGAAAAAGTTTCTTTCCCACCCCCTTCCCCCGCCGCTCGGCGCTGGCTGACTCTTCGGGGCGCGGGGATGGCCGAGCCTGCGCGCTCGGCTTTGTGCTCCGAACTCGGCCCGGAGGGGGAGGGGAGGGGGCTGGGCTCCCACCTCCGCACCGCCCCCCCCAAGCCCTGCGCCCAGACTCCATGTTGGCCGCCCCCTGCCCCGGAGAGTGTGCTCTTCCCCAGCGGGAGGCTCAGCTCACGCTCGGCCGGCCCGAGGGTCCCGACGCGCACAAACTTTCTTCGGGTCGCCGGCCCCACGCGCCCTGCTCCCTTGGCCCGCCTGGGAGTGACAGATGCCTCCGAGACAGACTTTCCTTTGTTCCAAAGGAAAGGGGAACTCGCGCGGGCTCCCCAGCCCCCCAGCCCCGGGCCCTTCCCGCTGCCCCCACCCGCAGCTGTCACNTTTAAACCAAACAAACCCGCCCCCCGCGCGCTCACCCTGGCCCGGGGTAGGGGCGGCCCTCTCACAGGCTGGGATCGTAAGGAGCTGGGCTCCCCCAGAAGGGCCCCGAGAGAGCTTCCAACCGGCGGGAGTGAGACATTACCCCCCACCGGCCCCTGCTCACACCCCGCAGTCGG
>NW_027532409.1:5931367-6004585 GCF_008692635.1 Crocuta crocuta
GCTTTCCTCGCCCTCCCCCACCCGCCCGGAGGGAGAAAACAAACTTTGTGCTGAGCGCGACCAGCTACGCCCACCTCCCGCGGGGCGGGCCGTCGGCGGCCAGGGGCTTCGTCCCGCCCACCGCTCCCGGAGGGGGCGGGGCCGGGAGGGCACCTTCTTCCTGCGCCCACCCCCACCCTCAGGAATGCCACATGGCCTCTGAGGAGGAGGAGTGGGAACCCAGCCTCCGGAGAGTCCGCTTGGGGGCAGGAAGTGGCCCGTTCCTCCTTTCGCAGAGCGTTTCCGGAGCGCCTACTGTGTGCTCCGCGCTGGGAGTGGGGGCCGTTACCGAGGGGAGAAGTCCTGCAAAACTTGACGCGTGTGAGAACGCTCCCTCCGCCACATCTCCCGCTGGCGGTGGGATTGTTCCCATTGCACCGAGAGGAAACTGAGGCTGGGGATTTCCCCCAGCTGCTGAGGACCTGGCTCCAAATGCGACGCCTCTTCTCCCCTCAATGGCGCGTAGTGTCGGGTAGAAGGCTGCCTGGGACACAACCCCAAAGCACGTAGCTCCTGGGTCTAGGACACGAGTGGCGGCCAGAGGTAAAAACAGCGCTTAAGGAGTGTTTGTAACAGCTGTGGTGAGCCAGGCCTTTGGTGTGTACCATCCCGTCTAATCCTTGGGTTATGGGGTTGGTGCTGTTAAAGTTTCCGCTCCTGGTTTACCCATGAGCAGCAGAGGCTCAAGACTTGCTTCTTGTCACACAGTCAGCCAGTGTCATTCAGCCCAGGCAGATCGGACAGTGGAGCCCAGCCCGTAGCCCACTGCGGCCGACCTGACTGGAAGCCCCCAGCGCTCCTCGCTGGTTTCTTTCCTCTGCTTGTTCCTTTCGGTCTTCTCCACGGCGCCAGCACTCTCTTGTCTGCTCTTTGCTGTGTACCACAAAGTGAAATGCCTGTTGACCAGACCCCCTGGGTTTCCCCACCAGACTCCGTATCCCCCAGAACCCAGCAGCACAAAGTCGGCCTAAAACTGGGCAAGCCCTTTTCTGGGTCTCTGGTTCCTCATCTGGTCCCAGGTATCTAGAACACCTGAGCAGCCTTACAATGAACGGCTTTGGCTCCTCGTTACACTTTTGCAGAGGAGAAATCTGAAAACAAAAATCGAGTTTTTTCCAAATAGGCCTTACGCCCATCTGAATGCTGATAAAATGACTGTGGAAGCACACCTGGTTTCCCCGCTGAAGCCAGACTTGCCTCAAATGCTTAGAATCTAGTTGGCCACACTGCCTTCCTTACAGCAGCACTCAAAATGTCAGTGCCACTGCTCGCCATTTCACGGATGGGGAGACTGAGGCCCAGTGTGGAGGCCCCAGATGATTTCTTGGGGAAAATGGTGGGTGCACTGCCTGTGAGAGAAGGGAGGCTTAGGGAATCTTAGATAAAGGTGAAACTACTAGGCCCTGGTCATTAGGCTCAAAGACATGTGTGGGGCAGGGACCTTCAGAAGAGGGTCCTGGAAGGGGAAATGCATGAAGTCAGGTGAGCCCAGAGGTGGGACTTTGTCCCCAGCACTCAGTGCCAGGGATTGTGGTCCAGTGTGTGAGAGCCAGACTGCCCATTTGGGGGAAGCCACTGGGACCCGGGCCAAGGCCCATAGACCTCCCTGCAAACTATGCCAGTGGCAGCCCCTTGGGCTGTGGCTTCCCAGGGCTTGTGCTATAGGTGAGGTGCACTGGGACAAATAGAAGGCCTCAACTCCTTCCTCCCGCAGAAGGGCCACCTGGGAACTGGATAACAAAGCAGCTGAGGAACCCCTCCCCAGACTTCCTGGAGGCGGGACGGAGGTGGAGGGGAAGGGGAAAGGCTGGGAGGTAAAAGGAGACTGGTTGTGTGTCAGGATGCACCTTGTACACAGATTCCCCAGGTGAAGCCTAAATACCAGTGGAGTTTGAGAATTACCACGTAAAATTTTCAACTAGTAAGTATTGGAATATAAAATGCGTGCATCCTCTAAGCCAGTAAGCCCATTTTCAGGAATCTATCTTGAGAAATAATCCCAGAACAAAGATAAATGCTTATATGAGATTGTTCTTTGCAGCAGTGTTCATTCTGGTGGAAGACTCCAAACAACTACATGCCCTTCACCAGGAGCTGACTGCTTAACAGCAACTCTGGGATGTTGTAATGAGGTAAGTCTGTGCACACTAATCTAGGGGATGGCCAAGGTTGTATGTGTTATGGCAGTTTGCAGTGTCCCAGCAAGAAGGGGCTTTGGATATATTTGGTAACTTTTATGGGAAAGCCTTTAATAACTGGGAAGTTATTCTTACGTCATTTTCTCTTCAGTTTGGCCACCCCCTTCTGCCCTTTTCACATATGAAACAAACTGGGTCCCTGAGAGAAGAAGGAACTTACCTGATAATGAAGCTGGGTCCTGACTCCTGGGACAGATCTGGGGTGGGGTCTGGATGGGAAGGACAGGTAGGTATGGCATCAGTGCCTAGGCTCACCTGGTTGCCTCCAGTGTGCTGTTTTAGGAAGAGCTCTAGGAACTCAAGACCCCTCAGGCCAAAAAAGGGACTGGATAAGTTGCGTAAGGCAATTCCTGCAATACTGGAAAACCCAAATGAGAGACTGCTGTCAATGGGGTTCCGTGTTCATTGTGCCTATTTCTAGTGAACTTGGTTATCACATAGGTTCAGATGAATGTCCTGCAAGTCCACGTTGCCCTTTATGCCTGGGGTTGATGGAAGTGGGGAAAGGGACCAATTTTCACCTGGAGCTGAGGGGAGTCAAGGCTAGATCTGGCAGCATAAAGCAGACCGGGTTCTGTGGGGTGGAGGAAAGAATCCAGAAAAGGTCAGGGCCAGTGAGTAATTCAGGAAATAGCAGAATTGGCCAGCTGGTAGGGCCTTGAAAGCCAAGAGGCACAGAATTTGGATTTGGCATTGTGGGCAGGAGGGAGCCCTGCAGGTTCCTGAGACTGGCTGAGAAGAGTTACGAAGTGATTGGAGGTAGGGTGGTCAGGTGAAGCAGCTCTGGGTAATTGAGGCCAAATTGATGGAGACCTTTCTCTGTGGTGTAGGAGATTTGTGGCTCTCATGTGAGGTTCAGCAACTCTTCATCTAATGTGGGCTTCAGCTTATCAGCATCTTTCTTTTTAAAAAGCCTTGTTGGGGTTTTTTTGTTTTCGTTTTTTTGTTTTTTTGTATTTTGTTGATCAACCACGATTTGCATAGCTTTCTCCTAGGTTTGGGTATTCACTCACCTAATTTTTGAGTGCTTAGTACTTGGCAGGCTGTGTGCTTAAAGCTGGGGAACCCACGGCCTAGGCTGTCAGGAAGGGTTTGGATAACAGTGCCAGCTAGTAGAAAGGGTATGGGGTTTGGGATTTGGAGCCACTAGCCAGGTGATGTAGGCAAATCATCCATATCTTGCGAGCCTCAGTCTTCCCTTCTGTGGAATCATGTAGCGTTGGTGAGGCTCAGAGAAAGTAATGGCTGGGAAAGCCCTTTGTGAATTACATTCAGTGCATATCTTCTATATGCACTCTTCTATATAGAAGAGCAGATAGCATTATTAAGAGTGTCTTAGCTCTGTTTCTAGTGGTTGCGTGGCAACCGGAGTTCCAGGTTCTTCTTCATCTGAGAAATGAGAGGGTTGGACATGATAATCCTATAGGTTTCTGCCTTCTTTGGCATTCTCTCATCTACAGTTTAAATGATTTTGAAAGCGACATATATATAAATGTTTGCCCACCGCTTTTCTTATTTTTATCTTCTTTTTAACTTTATTTTTTTATTTTGAGAGAGAGAGAGAAAGAAAGGGAGAGAGAATCCCAAGCATGCTCCACGCTGTCAGTGTAGAGCCCAATGCAAGGCTTGATCTCACCGACTAGGAGATCATGACCTGAGCTGAAACCAAGAGACGGATGCTTAACTGACTGAGCCACCCAGCCACCTCTGTTTTTATCTTTGCTGGGTTAAGTACTAGGTAATATACCTAAAAGTTGTATATGTCTGCATGGCTTTCTTAAAGTCAGGTCAAGCTTTGTTCTAGTCATGCTTCATTATCTGATTTTCTGAATGTGCAAACAGTTTGGGATGTTTCAGATGGGCCAAAGTCGTTGCATTTGAACACAGGGATGTTGGTGGTGGCCTGGATATGGCAGTGACCTGCATGTAAGCATATCACAGTCTCTTCTCTTGATGTCCTCCTCTGGCTTCTAGACAAAGGTTAAGTAATGAGTGTTGTGGTTTTAATTTGGGGATTAGGAAAATCCCTTTTGATTTCCTGGCAGTCTACCCTTCTACCGTGAGCTGCTGGCTGTGGCCCTTCGAGCCATGGCTAGAGAAGTCAGCCAGTCAGAGTTGGCTGTTGTGAGGCTTGGGAGACTTAATGACTGTATTTTTCTTCATTTCTTTTATTAGGGTTGGTGTGATAGGATAGATGGTGATCATGTTCATTTGGCATGGTTTCATCTTTTTACATGGGAATTTTCTTCTCCTGGAGTATGTTTTTAATTATAAAAGCAATATACTGTGTTAATTAGGGCAAGTTAATCAATACAGACACATATAGAAAAAAGCAAATAACCTCCCCCTTCATTCCCACTTTCCAGCATTAGCAGTGCTAACAGGTATGTATTCTTCCTCACCTTCCTCCACTTTCCTGTTCATGTAAACGCATGCAAATACACATTCTGAGAGGTGTTTTCTCTCCTCCCTCTTATTTACATTTCCCCCCCAATTTCGACAGGGTTGCAATTAACATTTCATACATAAATATCTTTGCAATTTTGAGAATTTCCTGAAATAGATTCTCTGAAGTGGAATTACTGGGACCAAAAGTAAGAATGGATATTTTTGTGTCATAAACCCGAAATACTCTCCATGGCAGTGTTTGTAGTGACTGAGTGCTTGCTCACCCAGGTCCTAAGCCATAGGAGGTGTTAGTGATTTTGTGTGAATCTTTGCCTGTTTGATGGCTAAAGAATAGCTTTTGGTACTTTAGAAAAAAATCTGCATTTCTTATTATTAATGAGATTGACGATCTTAACATTTCATAAATGCTGGGCATTTGTCACCTGTGTATTATCTCCACATCTTTTGAAGTCTTGAGTTTGTTTCTGACTTGCAAGCTCTTTTCAGTAGGAAGAATGCTTAACCCTTGTTTATATTTGTTGCAGGTAAACTTTTTTTTACCCCCAAGATTATCAGTTGCCTTAGATGTTTCTTTTCTTTTTCCTTTTTTTTTTTTAATTTTTTAAAATGTTTTATTTATTTCTAGGAGAGAGAGAGAGAGACAGCGTGAGCAGGGGAGGGTCAGAGAGAGAGGGAGTCATAGTTTGAAACAGGCTCCAGGCTCTGAGCCGGCAGTCAGCACAGAGCCTGACGCGGGGCTCAAACCCACGAACCGCGGGATCATGACCTAAGCGAAAGTCGGACTCTTAACCGACTAAGCCACCCAGGCACCCCTTCTTTTTCCTTTTTAAAAAATTTTTTTTAAATGTTTTTATTTATTTTTGAGAGAGAGGCAGAGCACAAGTAGGGGAGGGGCAGAGAGAAGGGGAGATGCAGAATCAGAAGCAGCGTCCAGACTCTGAGCGTCAGCACAGAGCCTGACGTGGGGCTTGAACTCACGAACCGCGAGATCATGACCTGAGCTGAAGTAGGACACTTACCTGACTGAGCCACCCAGGCACCCCAAAGAAGGCTTCAGGCTCTGAGCTGTTAGCACAGAGCCGGATGCGGGGCTCAAACACACTAACTGTGAGATCATGACCTGCGCTGAAGTTGGATGCTTAACCAACAGAGCTACCCAGGTGCCCCTAGATGTTACTAAGGTGAGTTGTTTTTGTTTTATTTTTTGAAAGTATTTATTTATTGTAAGTAAGCTCTATGCCTAACATGGGGCTTGAACTCACAACCCTGAGATCAAGACCTGAGCTGAGAGCAGGAGTCGGACACATAGCCTCCTTAGCCACCCAAGTGGTCCTTTTATTTATTTTTTTAAGTAAACTCTATGTCCAGTGTGAGGCTCAAACTCATGACCCCGAGATCAGGAGTCACATGCTCTATTGACCGAGCCAGCCAGGTACCTGTTTTGCTTGTTTATGTTTAAACTTTTCACTTGGTCAGATGTCTGTCTTTGTGATGTTGTCCATTGTTTTTGGGCTAAGAGTATTGATGCTCAAAAGATACTCACTTATACTTTTTAATTTTGTTCCTTGAAGGCTTAATTTTTAATATTTAACCCTTTACAGCATCTGGGATTTATTTTGGTTTACAGTGTGAGGCTTAGAATCCCCATAACTTTTTTTTCTAAATGGCATGCCATTTCTTATCATCCTTTTTGTCTTCTTGGATGTGTGATGTCACCTTTTCCAAGGCAGTGAGTTCTTTTTTATTTTTTTTATTTTTGAGAGTGAGGGTATGAGCAGGGGAGGGGCAGAGAGAGAGGGAGACAGAGGATCCAAAGCAGGCTCTGTGCTGATTGCAGAGAGTCCGTGCAGGGCTCAAACTCACAAACCATGAGATCATGACCTGAGCTGAAGTCAGATGCTCAACTGACTGAGCCACCCAGCTGCCTCAGCAGTGAGTTCTTTTTTTTTTTTTAATTTTTTTAATGTTTTTATTTATTTCTGAGAGAGATAGACAGCGTGAGCAGGGCAGGGTCAGAGAGAGAGGGGGAGGCAGAATCTGAAGCAGGCTCTAGGCTCTGAGCTAGCTGTCATCACAGAGCCTGATGTGGGGCTTGAACCCATGAGCCGTTAGATCATGACTTGAGCCAAAGTCAGACGCTTAATTGACTGAGCCACCCAGGCGCCCCTTGGCAGTGAATTCTTATACTGTGTGTCATGGTATGCATCTTGAGACTACTACTACTAAGGATGAAAAGACAGATTTTGGCCAGGGAAGGAAAGCCTTTGAACTGAGAGAATAACTCTTATGCTTTAAGGACCCTTACTTGCTTTTTCTCTTCCAAGGCCCAGGAAGGGGTCATATATTTCTGTAAAATGTATAAAATTAGGCAATTTTAAGTGTAATCAGTTAAGACCACTGTCTTATTCCACTATGACTTCCCTCCTCACTGTTCTCCTGTTAAGTGACCGTGTGTTGGTCTTGGGTGTTTTTTGGATCTGGCTAAAGGTTAAGTTAGAATACGCTTAGTTTGGGTTTATCTGTTTGTGTGATTTGCAGTCACTTCCATTAGTGGTTCAGACATGTCCTGGTATAGCAAAGGCTGTCACGACACAGGGTTGCAGGAACAGAGGTAGTATCACTGTAGACAGGTGTCCCACAGCATCTGCACCAGAAATGCATAAAGGAAGATAAGCAAGGTTTGAAACATCTGGAGTCAGAAGCTGGTCTATGGAAAATTCTTCCAGTCACAAAGACCGTAAAAATAGAAGCAAAGGACTCAGCTCTTACCAACACTTATTAAAAATGGAAGTTTCCTTCTGCCAAGAATGTACTTGATAATGCAATGTATACAGTTATAAATGTACATGTTAGAAGAAAGACTGAATCATCTTTATTTTCTCTCTATAATGTGGTATTCTAAAACCCTTCTTATATGAAGGACCATCAGAGAATATGATCCAAAAAGTAGGAAAAATGATTTACAAAGATATTTCAGGTAGTTATAAAAATACAGTGTTGTTTTTTTGGATTTTGTGATGTTTGTGATATTAGTTTTTAAAAACTTTGTAGTTTGCTACAATTTTTTTCTCATTTTTGAACAAATACTCACATTTGTCCCAAGTTTTGTGTATTTAATTTTACATCCTTTTTCTTAGTGAAGGCCTCCCCCAAAGTTTCAGGACCCCAAACCAAAGTTTCAGGTTCCATAATACACGGGATCTGCCTTCAGTCCTTAGGATGAATATCTTGGCAAGATTGAGCCTTATCCCTTCAGAAGATCTGGGTATAATTTGTCCCTCATGGCATTTTGGAAAAAGAAATTTCTTGCACTTTACCCTGAAATAAAACCTTTTTTTTTTTTTTTTAAGTTTATTTCTTTATTTAGAGAGGGTGCATGTGCACATGGTTCTGGTGGTGGTGGCTGAGGGGGTGGGGCGCAGGGAAGGGGAGAGAGAGACTCCCAAGAATGCTTGGTGCCACAAGCACAGAGACCAGCGTGGGGCTTGAACTCATGAACTATGAGATCATGACCTGAACCAAAACTGGGAGTTGGGCGCTTAACTGACTGAGCCACTCAGGTGCCCCTGAAATAAAACGTTTAAAAGAGGTCATTAAGTGAATGATACTTCATGCACTCTGTTCTTCACCTTGCCTTTTTCACTTAAGAACATATCTTAGAGACCTTTCACTCTTTTCACTTGTAGAGCTTCCTGGTTCTTTTCAGGAATTACCTCTTATCCTCTTGTATGGATAGACCACATTTTGTTTATTCATCCATCAGTAGATGCCCGGGTTCTTTCTATCTTTTGGCTATTGTGAATAATGCTGCTGTGAACATGGTGTATAAATATCTATTCAAGTCCCTGTTTTCAATTATTTTGGGTATATACTCAGAAGTTTCCGTCAGATTTTGAAGGCATTACTGTGCTGTCTCTCAGCTTTCAGTATTGCAGTTGGGAAGTCCCAAGTCATTGTGAATACTGATTCTGTGTATGTGACCTACTTTTTCTCCTTTAGAAAATTTTAGAATCTCCTCTCATCCTTAGTGGACTGGAGTTTCTTGATGAAGTGCCCTCATAGGAGTCAGTTTATCCCATTTCGCTGGGAGTTTTGGGAGTTGAATGGGGCATAAAAGCCCAGGGGCAGGTCTCCCCACTTAGTACCATGAGCTCTGTGCTTCTCTGGCAGTGTTCCCAGAGCTGAGTAGAGGAAGATGGCCAAGGGTCTGGACATCCTCGCCTGTTAACACACAGACTTTTGTATAATTCCTCTGTTGCTGGTGCCTTCTCTGTCTCCTGTGCCCTATGTCCACTTGTCCAGGGACCTTCTTCTATCCTGTCCTTAAAATTTATTTTTTAAAAATTTATTTAGAGAGTGTGCACACACGCGCACAGGTGGTGAAGGGACAGAGAGAGGAGGGGAGAGAGAGAATCCCAAGCAGGCTCTGCACTGTCAGCGCAGAACCTGACATGGGGCTCAAACTTCGAACTGTGAGATCACGACCTGAGCCAAAATCAAGAGTGGGACACTTAACCCACTGAACCAGTCAGGTGCCCTGAGTTTACTTATTTAGTTTGAGAGAGAGAGGAAGCAGGAGAGGGACAGAGAGAGTGGGAGACTGAGAATCCCAAGTAGGTTCCTTGCTGTCAGCACAGAGCTTAGTAGGGGCTTCAAATCCACAAACTGTGAGATCATGACCTGAGTTGAAATCAAGAGTCAGGCTCAACCAACTGAGCCACCCAGGTTTCCCAAAATAAATATCTGATCTGCCAGGGTCTAGGTTGCAGCATAGGGGGACGGGCTGAGTAGTGTAGGGAGGGGATCTAGAAGTCTATATTTTGATTTTTTTAAAGATGCTTTTTAACCTCTCTTCTACAAATCCTCCTAAAGAAGCCTTCCCAACCTCACCTTAATGCCTCCTCCTAGAGGTAGCTTGATTTCTGAGCCTTTTTTTTAAAGTTTATTTATTTTAATATTTTCATTTATTTTGAGACAGAGAGAGACCGAGTGTGAGCAAGGGAGGGGCAGAGAGAGAGGGGGACACAGTATCTGAAGCAGGCTCCAGCCTCTGAGCTGTCAGCACAGAGCCCGACACAGGACTCAAATCCACAAACTGTCAGATCATGACCTGAGCCAAAATTGGATGCTTAACTGCCTGAGCCACCCAGGTGCCCCCACTTTTTTTTTTTTTTTTTAACTTTTTTTCATTTTTGAGAGAGAGAGAGCGAGCGAGAAAGAGAGAGCAAGAGAGAGAGAGAGGGAGAATGAACGGGAGAGGGGCAGAGAAAGAGGGACACACAGAATCAGAAGCAGGCTCCAGGCCCTGAGCTGTCAGCACAGGGCCCAACATGGGGCTCGAGCTCACAAGCTGTGAGATCATGACCTGAGCTGAAGTTGGACGCTTAACGGACTGAACCACCCAGGCGCCCCTGAACTGTATTCATATAATCAAAGTGTTTTTTCCTATAAAACCACNTTTTGTCCTTTGCAGAGCTGGAATATTCCCAGGAGAATCCTCTAAATTGTATTCATTTTTAAAAAGTTTTTTTTTTTTAACTTTTTTTCATTTTTGAGAGAGAGAGAGCGAGCGAGAAAGAGAGAGCAAGAGAGAGAGAGAGGGAGAATGAACGGGAGAGGGGCAGAGAAAGAGGGACACACAGAATCAGAAGCAGGCTCCAGGCCCTGAGCTGTCAGCACAGGGCCCAACATGGGGCTCGAGCTCACAAGCTGTGAGATCATGACCTGAGCTGAAGTTGGACGCTTAACGGACTGAACCACCCAGGCGCCCCTGAACTGTATTCATATAATCAAAGTGTTTTTTCCTATAAAACCACTTTAAGGTCACATTAAATATGTGTACTTTAAGATACAGTTCTCTCCCTCTGCCTTCTGTAGAGCCATTTAATGGCTCCTTTTGTTGTCTTTATTTCTTTGGCTTCTGAAGGGTCAGGCTCTGTGTACTTGGTCCAGCCTCTCAAGGGATTTCCCTAAACCCAGACTAACTTAGTAGTTAGATAAGAAAACTTCCCACCTGGCCCCATGTGCTAGGTTTATTGTCCTAACTGCTGCTGTGAATGGGTGAAATGTTGGTGTTTTCTGGTCATTTTGATTATTTGTGAGTGCAGATTATTTGAAGCCAGGACATTCTAGAAGAGTCTTGGAAATCTGTGATGCTGAGTGAATCATTGAACTGAGGCCCAAGGAGAGACTATAGCAAGTGGTGGAGGCAGTGCCCCCAAGACTGGCATGAACCCTGGTCCTGGCGGACCCTTGCTGGGTGTACCTTGGGTCATTCTCTTACCCTCCCTGAGCCCAGCTTCTCATATGGGAAATAGGAGTAACAGCACTGTTTCCTTACAAGGCTACCATGAGAGCTAAGTGACAAAATCCTTCTTTTTTTTTTTTTCTAATTTTTAAAAATGTTTGTTTATTTTTGAAGGAGAGAGTGAGTGTGTGAGCAAGGGAGGGCCAGAGAGAGAGGGGGACACAGAATCCGAAGCAGGCTCCAGGCTCTGAGCTGTCAGCACAGAGCCTGATGCAAGGCTCAAACTCATGAGCCTTGAGATCATGACCTGAGCCAAAGTCGGATGCCCAACTGACTAAGCCACCCAGGTGCCCCAATGACAAAACGTAGATACCAATGCTCTTCCTAATGCTTGTTGAATAGTAAGGGAAAGCAGGGAAAGCTGCACCAAAGAAATCTTCACTAGTTACATATTATGACTTCCTACATGACTTATGACTTCTGTGTTTCACAAATCATTGTGTGTGTATGTGCGTGTTTCTTATGGGAAGGACAGTCTTCTGTAGTAAATAAAATCCATAACAAGAGAATAATCTTTGCATGGCATAGCAGGAAGCACCACAGAGAAACCTGTCATTTTTTGGTAGAGAAAAAAGTGTATGTCCACACAAAAACTTGTTCATGAATGTTCACAGCTGCCTTTTTCATAGTAGTCCTACACTGCAAGCTTCCTGAATAGGCATCAGCTGATGAATGGAAAAGAAACTGTGTTATACCCTTATAACGGAATACTACTTACCAGTGAGAAAGAGCTACAGATACATGCATTCCTAGGAATGAATCTCACAAATATGCCAAGTGAAGGAAGCTAGACACAAAAGTAAATACTGTATGAAGAGGTCATATAAAACTCTAGAAAAGGGAAATGAATCTATAAAAAGTAGATCAGTGGTGGACTGAGGAGGACTATGAGGTGGGGAGAAGGGCTGGACCAAAAAGGGGAATGAACACACATTTGCCAACATTAGTTTCATGTTGCACTTACAGTGGGTATATTTTATTTTAAAAAAGGAAGATAATGAGACACAGACAAGGCAATAATAAAGGGAAACATGCAACAAATGGTTAAATTTACTCATACATTAAATTTAAGTTGACCAGCAGCTTACATATGCAGTTAAACTGTGCTCTTTGTTCACTGGATTGTAAATTTACTTTCTCATCATCCCAGGTGGAGACATTTTACAGCTTAAGATCTGGATAAACAAAATCCTTTAAGGTCCAAGTACCTCGTACCTGACAATTTCCCTTTAACTGCAGTGAATTCTTTTCTTTCTTTCTTTCTTTTTTTTTTAATGTTTTATTTATTTCTGAGAGAGACAGCGCAAGCAGGGGAGGGTCAGAGAGGGAGGGAGATACAGAATCTGAAGCAGGCTCCAGGCTCTGAGCTGTCAGCACAGAGCCCGACGTGGGGCTCAAACCCATGAACTGCGAGAAATGATCTGAGCCGAAGTTGGATAATTGACCGACTGAGCCACCCAGGCGCCCCAGAAGTGAATTCTTTTCTTAAGTGCAGATTTATATCTGGCATTATATTTGTCCCTTTCAAAGGCAAGGAGTGTTTCTATTCTGTTTTTGTGGGTCTCTATGTTTAGAACAGGGCAAGCTGCTGGAGGCTTTTGGTCAGGGCAGTGACATGGTTAGATACACCTGGAAGAACAACCCTAAACTGCCCTGTGGAGGGCGGATGAGAGGCAGGTAAGGGAGAATCAAGAAGGCTGGTTAAGAGACCGGGGCAGTTTATGAAATGGTAGATTTAAAATGTATGCATTTTTCTATATGTGAATTATACTTCAGTTCTTAAAAATGAGAACAGAAGACTATCAGAGTGGTCCACATGATGTCCAGAGGCCTGAGAAGGGGGCTCCAGGCCAGGGTGGGAGCAGTGGATGGTGTAGGGACTTGAGTGGGGTTCTGAGTGTAGAACTGACAGGTTTAAGGAGAAGCCAGGAGACCTGGCGGGGGAGGAAACTGAGTCCTTAAGCACTGAAGATGAGCCCTTTGGAGTGATCAGGGGCCCTGGCTGAGTAACTAAACTTACCCTGCAACTCTGTTAGGATGGGAAGCCGAGAAAAGGCCTTGACCCCATCCTCCAGTGTCATGGCTCATGGCTCAGCCTTCTTGGATGATTTGGGGAAGGCACAGAGAGACTTGGGGAGGGAAGTAGCCATCCCTTCATTACCCCTCCTTCATACACTCTCCTTATGGGTTTGTCTGTTCTCCCAGGTCCATCTGAGGATGGGGGATTAGCAACCAAGTGACAAGGGTCTGACCTACCTGGGTGTGAATTCTGGTTCTTCAGTTCCGTAGCAGTGTGACCCAGGGCAGTTTACTTAGCCTTTTCAGCCTCAATTTCCTCACTTGTAAAAAGATTGTTATTATCCCCAATTTGCCCCCTTCCCCCCTTCCTAAAAAATGCATCTTGTAATTTTTTCATGCTGCCATGTAACGTGCCTGTGTTGTGCACGGGAGGAGGTGCTGCAAAGTGTGGCTTCTGGATATCCCATGCTGAAACAGCTCCGAGGGTTCAGTGGGCCTGGGGCCACCACTGGTCCCTTGCACATCTTAGTAAGGGAGGCACATAGCAGGTTTACAGGCAGCTGGCATCCCAGGAGCAGACTGGGCTGAATTGAATTCTCTGCCCCAAATTCTCTGGGTGACCTTGGGCGACCCCTAGTGGGATGTGTGACAACACACAATATCCCAGCAAGGATGGTTTTTGCAGATGTGTACCAGATTTTTCTGATCTACTTTTGCTGCAAGTGCCAGGTAGCAGTTCCTTCAGTGATATTTTTGCATTATAGCTGCTTTTATTCACTTGAATACAGTCCTCATATTCCCTTTTATACCATTGTATGTATGGAATAGTCTTTCATTTACCAGCGAATCCAGTATACTTTGTTACTTACAGTGTATCGCTATTCATTGATGTAATTTTTTCTTAGCTTTTGGGATTTTTTAAAAATTTATTTTTTATTAAAAATTTTTTAAGTGTTTATTTCTGACAGAGTAAGACAGACCGAGCACGAATGGAAGAGAGGGTCAGAGAGACAGGGAGATGAAATCTAAAGCAATTTCCAGGGCCTGAGCTGTCAGCACAGAGCCTGACACAGGGCTTGAACCCGAGAACCATGAGATCATGACCTGAGCTGAAGTTGGACCCTTAACCAACTGAGCCACCCAGGTGCCCTGGGATTTTTTTTTTTTAAACATTTATTTCTTTTGGAAGAGAGTGTGAGTGGGGAAGAGGCCCAGAGAAAGGGAGACAGAGGATCTGAAGTGGTTTCTGTACTGACAACAGGGAGCCTGACATGGGGCTTGAACTCATGAACCATGAGATCTTGACCTGAGCCGAAGTCAGATGCTTAACCTGAGCCAACCAGGCACCCTGGCTTTTGGGATTTTTGTCCTTTGCAGAGCTTGGATATTGCCAGGAGAATCCTCTGAACTGTATTCATGTAACCAAAGTATTAAAACCACTTTAAGATCACATTCAATATGTGTATTTTAAAATTCATTTTGTGTAATAACTAAAAAAAATAGAGCGTTCTGTGGACCAGGGACTGTCTCATGTACTTATTTAATCCTTGTAACAACTCTTTGAAGTGCGAGTTATTATCTCCATCTTATAGCTGAGAAACTGAGCCTCAGAAATATTCAGTAACATGCTCGAGTTCATACAGCTAATAAATGGCAGAACTAGGATTGCAAACTAATTTTGTTCTCCTGACTACTTCATTGTGTTACCTATGACCTCAAAATGATTTTCCCAGAACTTTTCCATGTAAAGTCAGGATGCATCGTATGTGCTTGTATATCTTACAAGCCAATAAACAGGTTATGTTCAGCTATTAGCACCATAATAACTTAACCTCAGGTCTGAGCCTCAGTTCCTCTTCAGGATGATTTTGGTTCCCCAGAGTCTCATTTGTAAAAAGTGGGGGGGGTGGGGGAGGGTGGCATGTGGGAAGAAATTATATGCATTGTTTTAATGTTTCATTTCTATACATTTATTTCCTCTGATTTATTTTGATGCATAAAGAAGGTCCTGGCATGTCCTCCCACCCCCCAACCCCCAATCCATGCTACAGGATTTTATACACAGTGAGCCTTCCATAAGTGTTCTGGAGATGAAGATAAGTCCAAGTTCCTGGGAAAGTCTATCTTACCCCTTCTGGGGAGTTAATTTCTAGCCAGGGGAGAGATGCTGGTAATTTCTACAAGTTAATAGAATTAGGTCCCACATTAGGTGATTATGTAAAGTAACTGCCAACTTCACAATGACTGATGAAGCTGGTTCTGTTTTTCTTTATTTGGCAAATGTGGTGGAAATAGAGACCAGTGGTCTGCCCAAGTGGCTCAGTGGATGTGTGTGAGGGTGAGACAGGGGTGTGGTGAGTGGGGAGGTCATCCGGGTGACGTCCCTTTTGGTTGCCTCCGGGTACTGCTGCCCACTGTGAGTGTTAGCTCTGCAGAAAGGACTGGTCAGCCTGGGTGCCCAAGAGCCAACCAGATGCTCTCAAGGGCTCCACGGGCCTGGGTTGCTGGTGCCTAAAGGTGGAATCCTAACACCTTAGAATTGGAGGGACTTTAGGGGGCCTCAAGAGGCAGCTGGCATCAGGAAAGCAGACTGAGCTAGACGTTCTGAGTTTTGTATCTGAATCAACTGAGTGATCTTGTACTTTCCACTGCCCCTCTCTGGTCCATGTCTGGGATATTGAAGGTCCCTTTCACTGTCATGTTCCATGGTACAAGTCCAACCTTTCCATTTTATGCATGAGGACACTGAGGTACAGAGAGGGACAGGGATTTTCCCATATTATTTTACAGCCAGAGGAATACTTAAAAAGATCTTTCTTGGTCAGTGACATGGGAAGTGCAGGGGTCCTGGAATCGGATTGCTTGGCGCATCGTAATTGCTCATTAAGTATGGGCTGTTATTTATTGAACAACAGTGATTGAGTGTAGGTCTTTCTCTAACTAGTTGTATGACCTTGCCCTGAATAGGTCATTTAACCTTATCCTGCCTCAGTTTCCTTAGGTGTGAATGAGTTAACTACCTCTCTTTTTGGAGGAGTTGTACAGAATAAAATGTGATTATCCATGTATCGCATAGAGCTTGGCACATAGCCTGTAGTAAGTGCTCAGTAAACAAAAAATCTGTCCTTGCTTGAAACCTTCAGGTGGTTCCCACAGTACTTTAGAGTCCTGTCCAAACTTCCCATGGTCCTAGAAGGCTCTCAAGGCATTACTTGGCCTCTGCCTGCTTCTCATCTCCCACCGGTCTCAGCCTCACTCTTTCTACCTCATGCCAAGTTCATGTCCACTTAGTGGGTTTGTTTGTTTTTTTCACCCTTGCTATTTCCCCTGATTTCAGCTGAAGTGTCACCTTCTTAGGAAGGCTGTCCCTGACCACTCAGGACTGGTCTCCCACCCCTCTTGCCCTGTGTTCAGTTTCCTACATCCCACTTACTTGAGTTTGTAATGACTGTTTTTGTTGTTATTGTCTCCCTTGGCCCATGGGACCCTGCTTTCTGCACCGTGGAGTCACCCAGCACCTGGCACTTTCTGTAACAGGCTTGGAATAGATGCTTGTTGGTGCCTGGCACTGAGTCTCCTGTTGATCTCCTAGTGCCCACTCCTGTGCCCCTTCCCCGCTATAAAAATCCACTCTAAAATGTTTTCCTTGGGTCCTTGAATAATGTATGAACAGTCCCTCGAACAACCCTATGCTGGTTTTAAAATCCTGCACATGGTTTACTATTACACATAAGGGGTGCCTGGCTGGCTCTGTCAGTGGAGTGTGTGACTCTTGATCTCGGGGTTGTGATTTTGAGCCCCACATTGGATGTAGAGATTACTTAAAAAAATCGTCTACATTGTATATTAACTGATTTGAAAATAAATTAATAAAAAAAATTGTGGGGCACCTGGGTGGCTCAGTTGGTTGACCATCTGACTTCTGCTCAGGTCATGATCTCACGGCCCCTTATTGAGCTTTGTGCAGATAGCATGGAGCCCACTTTGGATCTTCTGTCCCTCTCTCTACTCCTCCTCCACGCACGCACTCTCTCAAAAATAAAATATTAAAAAAATTTTTAAGGGGCGCTTGGGTGGCTCAGTTGGTTAAGCATCTGGCTTTGGCTCAGGTCGTGATCTCATGGTTGGTGGATTCCAGCCCTGCATCGGGCTCTGTTCTGACAGCTAGCTCAGAGCCTGGAAACTCCTTCAGATTCTGTATCTCCCTCTCTCTCTGACCCTCTCCTGCTCATCCTCGCTCGCTCACTCTCTCTCTCTCTCTCTCTCACTCAGAAATAAATAAAAACATTAGTGTAATATAAGATTTTTTAAAAAATTAAAGTTATTGGATGATAGCTCTCATTTTGTCCCCTGCCCCCACATTGTTTTTAATATGTATCCATGTCGATGCATGAACATTGATTTAGCACATTACCTGGTAAGACTACCCAGTGCTGCACAGCATGCACTCATCACGTTTCACTTACCTACTCTCCTCGTGACAGACACACAGGTTCCTTCCAGCACCCTGCTCTCATCAAGTCTGCTTCAGGGAACATCTTGTCTCACCCCTCCTGGGTCTCAGCACACATTTCTCACTGGAGTTGCTGAGCCACGATGGGTTTACCTGTTTCCAGGTATTGGCAAGTGCTCTCCTGCATGAGTGCCCCAGCCTGCCCCACACCACCTGAGAAGCTCCCCCACCTCCATCTTTGCCAGTGTTTGGTATTACCTCTCTCTCTAATGTTTGGCAGTCTGATGAATTTAAAGCGGCCCATTTCTGATTTGTTTTCTGAACACCAGTGAGGTCGTTCTATTGTACTTGTTAGCTGACATTTCCCTTTTGTGAATCTCTTGTCTATATGCTTTGCCCGTTTTCCTATTATGTTTTTTCTTGTAATACATTAGATATTTCTTGTTTCATTTTAATATAGTAAAAATTCACCCTTTAAAGAAATGAGTCCTAATATACACAACCACATAATCACCACCATAATCATGATACAGAGTTGTTCTGTCATCCCTAGAATTCCCTCATGCCCCCATATGGTCTCTCTTCCCACTTCTTGCCCCTGTCCTATAGTTTTGCCATATCCAGGATCATATAGTATATGGCCTTTGAATCTACTTTCTTTTAGCATTAATGCAATTGAGATTCACCCATGTTGTGTATGTTTAGGGTAGATGGTTGGTTCCTTCTTATTGATGAATAACATTCCATTGGATGAATGTACTACATTTTGTTTATCATTTGGAAGGATATTTGGATTGTTTCCAGATTTGTTAGTTTCTGATAACCTTGACACTTTTGAGGAGTACTGATCATATATTTCATAGAATGCCAGAGAGTCACGTCTAATTCCTTGAACATTACACCTTGAGTTTTAGAGGACATCCCATTGGGATGCTCAGTGGACTTACTTGCCAGAGCCAGTTACACTGTTCTGTGATGGAGGTCTCATGAGTTTTAACCATCAACAAAACTGTTTCAACCCCCCATATCACCTCTCTTTTTTTTTCTTCCTTTCTTCCTCCCTCCCTCCTTTCTTCCCTCTTGTTTTTGTTGTTGTTTGTTTTCAGACTCTGTTTTGGTTTTAGTTCTTGTCCAAACTATTTTCCATTGTTGGCAGGAGTAATTAACAGTTAGTTTTATGGTCTATTTGTTGATCTCTTTTTTCTGAGAGAGAGAGAGAGAGAGAGACACCACCTGTGTGTTCTAGGGGGAGGGGCAGAGGGAGAGGGAGAGAAAATCTTTTTTTAAATTTTTATTTATTTTATTTATTTATTTATGAGAGAGAGACAGCATGAGTGGGGGAGGCGCAGAGAGAGAGAGGAAGACACAGAATCTGAAGCAGACTCCAGGCTCTGAGCTGTTAGCACAGAGCCTGATGCAGGGTTTAAACCCACAAATGGTGAGATCATGACCTGAGGCAGAGTCAAGCCCTTAACCACCTAAGCCATCCAGGAGCCCCTAGAGGGAGAGAGAGAATCTTAGGCAGGCAAGCTCCATGCTGGCAGTGCAGAGGCCAACTCGGGACTTCATCTCACAACCATGAGAGAATATGACCTTGAACCAAAATCAAGAGTCAGACGCTTAACCAACTGAGCCCCTATTTGTTGATCTCTTTATAGGACAGCGGGGGTCTGTTCTTTTTCCAGTGGGACATTGGGAAACTCATTTGTTAGCCTTTTTTTTTTTTTCCATAGTTGGCTTGTGTATTTGCAAGCCCAAGTCAATTAAGAAAATATTGAAGGAATTAAGAAAGCACTGAAAGAAGAACAGCCCATCAGGCTCCTGGGTGGCTTGGTCAGTTGAATGTCTGACTTGAGCTCAGGTCATGATCTCATGGTTCGTGAGTTCTTTGGGCTCTGTGCTGACAGCTCAGCTCTGTCTGCCTCTCAAAAATAAACATTTTAAAAAGCCTTTCAAAGAAAGGGGAACAGCTCACTAAGGGCAGTGGATTCTTGTGTTCTTGGTTTACTTTGGCACTTGGCTGTGGTTGTCGAACTAAAGCTGAAAGTTTCAGTGTGTCTGTAGGAGCCTGAAGTGTTTTCCTACTTTGTAGTGTGTTAGTAAGTTAGGGGCGCCTGGGTGACTGAGTCGGTTAAGCATCCGACTTTGGCTCAGGTCATGATCTCATGGTTCGTGGGTTTGAGCTCCGCGTCAGGCTCTGTGCTGACAACCAGCCTGGAGCCTGTTTCAGATTCTGTGTCTCCCTCTTTCTCTGACCCTCCCCTGCTCACACTGTCTCTCTCTCTCAGAAATAAATTTTAAAAAACATTTTTAAAAAAGTTAAATTTTAACATGTCTTAAATTTAAGGATGTTTGTTTTGATTGGTTTATCAGACTTAGTGGGGTTTATGTGAATAGAAGGAAATAGAAAATTTACAGAAAATAAAGGGGTTTTGTTTGTTTTTTATACCATTGGGTCTTGAACTCATGACCCTAAGATCAAGACTTGAGCTGAAATCAAGAGTTAGACAGTCAGTTGACTGAGTCACCCAGGCACCCTAAGAAATAGAAGTTCTAATTGTTTAAATGTATTAGCCTTTACAAAAACAAAACAAAACAAAACTTTACAAAAACCTTAGCTTAGGAGAATTTTTTTGCTCTGGAATAGTTACTCTGTTTCAACAGGTTTATTCTATAATTTATATACCATACAATTCTCCCATTTAAAGTGTACAATTCAATTAATTTTCACATATTTAAAGTAAATTTTTAAAAAATTTTTAATATTTATTTTAGAGAGAATCTCAAGCAGGTTTCATGCTCAAAGCAGAGCCCAACTTGGGGCTCGATCCTATGACCCTGGGATCATGACCTGAGGTGAAATCAAGAGTCAGATGCTCAGGCCTCACAGAGCCGCCCAGGTGACCCCAATTTTCACATATTTAAAGAGTTGTGCAGCCATCAGCATAATCAACTTCACTCTCCATCTGTGCCCTCCCTAGCCACAGGCCAACACTGATACACCTTCTTCTGTATAGATTTGTCAATTTTGTGACATTTCATATAAATAGAATCATGCAATATGTGGTCTTTTGTTAAGGACTTCTTTGACTTAACATAGTTTTTGAGGTGTATCTATGTTGTCAGAACTTTGTATCTAACATGAATCAGAACTTTATTCTTTTTGTTGCTGAATAACATTCTGGTGCATGAATGGGCCATATTTACTTACCCTTCATCAGGTGATGGACTTTGAGATTGTGTCTGTTTTTTAGCTGTTTTGAATAATGCTGCTATGAACATTTATGTAGAAGTTTTTGTGTGGATACATGTTTTCATTTTCTTGCTATATACCTAGGAGTAGAACTGCTGAGTAGCATAGTAACTTGGTTTAACCTTTTGAGGAACTGCTGGATTATTTTCCTCAGCAGCCGCACCATCTTGCATTTCCTCCTGCAGTGTGTGGGGATTCTAATTTTTCTACATTCTCCCCAACACTTGTTATTTTCTTGGTTTTTGAAATTATTATAGCCTTCAATTTCCTTAATGCCTAATGATATTGAGCACCTTTGCATTTGCCTACTGGCTGTTTGTCTTCTTTGGAGAAATATCTATTCATGTCTTTTACCTATTTTTATTTTATTTATTAATTTTTTAATGTTTATTTAAATTTTTTTTAAATTTTTATTTATTTCTGAGAGAGAGAGAGAGAGACAGTGTGAGCAGAGGAGAGTCAGAGAGAGAGGGAGATACAGAATCTGAAGCAGTCTCCAGGCTCTGAGCTAGCTGTCAGCACAGAGCCTGATGTGGGGTTTGAACCCACAAACCATGAGATCATGACCTGAGCCGAAGTCGGACACTCAACCAACTGAGCCACCCAGGCTCCCCTCCTCTGCCCATTTTTAAGTTGGTTATTTATTTTTTTATTATTGAGTTGTGAGGGTTCTTTACATGTAAGTCTCTAATCAGATATGATTTGCAGATATTTTATTTTCACTTTCTTGATATGAATTACGCTATTCAAATTTTCTTTTATTTCTTGTACTTCCCAGAAATAATCTCACCCATATTTTCAAATTTCTTGAGTTCTCTTTTTACCCTTTTAGTTACTTAATTAAACCTTTATACTTAGTTAACTGTTTATTTATATTAAATAATCTCTGTTGAAATAACCAGTGTGGCTTTTGCCCCTGAATCAAATCCTGACTGATACAAATGTGTACTTTTTTTTGTCTGTTTTTTGTTTTTGTTTTGCTTGACATTATGTTTGTGAGCTTTATCTATCTAGCTGTAGTTCATTGCCATTTCTTTGTCCATTCCATTGGTGGGCAGATTGGGTTGTTTCAGCATGGGGCTATTGCAGTGATGCTGTTATGAGCCTTCTTGCATGTATCTTTTGGTGAACATGGGTCCACATTTCTGTTGGGTATGTACATTCATTCCTAAGAGTGAAATTGTTGAGTCATGAGGTAGATGTATGTGTATTCTACTTTTGTAGATAATGTCAAATAGTTTAACAAAGTGGTTGTACCTGTTTACACATTCTAGGTGCTCCCCATTCTCCCTCTTACCAGTACTGGTTATTGAGAGTTTTGTTCATTGTAGTCCCTTTGGTGGGTGTCAGCTCCACTTATTAAGTCCCTCGTCTCCCCAGTAATCTGATACATGATACGCCACCTTTGTCATATAACAAGAGCTGTAAATGTGTAGGTTGGTTCCTGGATTTTATTCTGTTCCATTGATCAATCTGTCTCTCTTCACCTCTGTCATACCATCATCATGTTTACTATAGCTTCATGTTAAGCCCTGCATTCTAGAAATTGTTATTTTCCTCTTCTTTTTAATAAATATCTGGTGATTCATGGCCATTTACTCTTCTGTATAAATTATAGAATCATCTTAAAGTTCTATGAAAAACAGTCTTGGAATTTTGAACGGAATGGCATTGAATATGTAAATCACTTCAGGGGGAGTTGACATCTTTGGTACCAGTAGGTACAATTTATTTTTCCTTTTATTTAAATCTTTTTTAATTTCACTGAATAAAGTTTTATAATATTACTTTAAGAATTACAAATCTTTAATTTATTTCAGTTGATATTTTTTATACTACTTTCAATGTGTTTATTTTCCTTTTAAATTACATTCTGTAGCAGGTAGCTACTGGTATATAGAAATGTGGTTGACTTTCCTGTGTTAGTCATATCTATTCACTTGACTAAATTCTCCTATTATTTCCAAATATTTGTAGATTCTTTTTTTTTTTAATTTTTAAAATGTTTTATTTATTTCTGAGAGAGAGAGAGACAGCATGAGCAGGGGAGGGTCAGAGAGAGAGGGAGACACAGAATCTGAAGCAGGCTCCAGGCCTGAGCTAGCTGTCAGCACAGAGCCCGATGCAGGGCTCAAACCCATGAACTGTGAGATCATGACCTGAGCCAAAGTCGGATGCTTAACCGACTGAGCCACCTAGGCACCCCATTTGCAGATTCTTTGTACACAAACATGTCTACTGTTTCTACTTCTTCTTTCTAATCCTTAGGCTTCTATATTTCTTCCTTGTCTTTTTGTATTATCTGGGCCCTCCAATACAATGTTGAATAAATCGTGCTAGTGGGCACCCTTGTCTCATTCCTGATTATAAGGGATAGGCCTTTAATTTTTATCTTTTTTTTTTCAATTTTTAAAGTAGGCTCCACGCCCAGTGCTAAGTCCAACGCAGAGTTTGAACTCATGACCCTGAGGTCAAGACCTGAGCTGAGGTTAAGAGTTGGGACACTTAAGGGGCACATGGGTGGCTCAGTCCGTTAGGTATCCGACTGTGGCTTGGGTCATGATCTCATGGTTTGTGGGTTTGAGTCCCACATCAGGCTCTGTGCTGACAGCTCGGAGCCTGGAACCTGCTTCAGATTCGGTGTCTCCTCTCTCTCTGCCCCTCCCCTACTCATACTCTATCTCCTTTTCTCAAAAATAAATAAACATTAAAACATTAAAAAAAAAAAAAGAGTTGGACACATAACCAACTGAGCCACCCAGACAACCATAATTTTTACCTCTTTAAGATGTGTTTTGACCCAGGGTTTAAGAATTTTTATCATGAGTAGGTTTTTAAAAATCTATTGATATAATGATGTCATTTTTTTCTAGTCTGTTAATGTGATGAATTACATTCATGACTTAAAAAAATTTTTTTTCACATTTATTTTTGAGGAACAGAGATAGCACAAGTGGGCAAGGGGCAGAGAGAGGGGGGAGACACAGAATTCAAAGCAGGCTCCAGACTCTGAGCTGTTAGCACAGAGCCCCATGCGGGGCTCAAACCCACAAAGATCATGACTTGAGCTGAAGCCACTCAACCAACTAAGCCACTTAGGCATCCCCATTCATGACTTTTCTAATATTAAACCATCCTTGACTTTCTGGTGAATCCAACGATGTCATTATTTATTATCTTAAAAAATTTGTTTCAATGTTTTATTTATTTTTGAGAGAGAGACAGTACAAGCGGGGAGAAGCATAGAGAAAGGGAAACACAGAATTTGAAGCAGGCTCCAGGCTCTGAACTTTCAGCACAGAACTCAACGCAGGGCTCAGACTCCTGAACCACAAGATCATGACCTAAGCCAAAGTCAGACCCTTGACAGACTGAGCCACCCAGGCCCCTCCCTTGCATTTTTTTTTTTTTTTTAATGCACTGCTAGATTTGGTTTGCTAGTATTTTATGTAAGAGTTTCACATCTATATTCATGAATGGATCTGGCCTGTTAGTTTCTTTTCTGATAATATTTTTGTCTGCTTTTGGTATGTAAGCTCAGGGTAATGTGTTACTTGAAAGTTTGGTAGATCATACCCTGTAAAATTATCTGGGCCCAGTGTCATCTTTGTGGGAAGATTTTATTTTATTTATTATTTTTGTAATGTTTTTAATAAGTATTTTTTCTTGAGAGAGTGAGTGTGAGCAGGGGAGGGACGGAAGGAGAGAGGGGAAGAATCTTAAGCAGGCTTCATGCCCAGTGCAGAGCCTGATGAGGGGCTTGAGATCATGACGTGAGATGAAATCCAGAATCAGATGCTTAACTGACTGAGCCACCCAGGCACCCCAAATATTTTATTTTCTTAAAGATTTTATTTTTGGGGCACCTGGGTGGCTCAGTCAGTTAAGCATCCGACTTCAGCTCAGTTTGTGATCTCGCGGTTTGTGGGTTCAAGCCCCGCGTCGGGCTTTGTGCCAACAGCCAGCTCAGAACCTGGAGCCTGTTTCAGATTCTGTGTCTCCCTCTCTCTCTGACCCTCCCCTGCTCATGCTGTGTCTCTCAGAAATAAATAAAAAACAGTTGGAAAAAAAAAAAGATTTTAAGTAATCTCTACACCCAATGTGGGGCTTGAACTCACAGCCAGCAAGTTCTCCCTGTGGGAAAATTTTTAACCCCTACTTCAAATTCACCAATACTTAGAAGAAAACTTTGGCTCTCTGGTGTTTTTTTTTTTTTTAATTTTTAAAAATTTTAACTCTGGTATAGTGAATATAGTGTTATATTAGTTTCCGGTGTACAATAAATATAGTGATTCAGCAGTTCTCTACATTACTCAGTGCTCATCGTGTTCAGTGTACTCTTTATCCCCTCTACCTATTTCACCCATCCTCCCACCCACCTCCCCTCAGTTTGTTCTTTATAATTAAGAGTCTTTTTCTTGGCTTCTCTCAGTTTCCTCCTTTGCTCCTTTGTTTTGTTTCTTAAATTCCACATATGAGTGAAACCAATGGTATTAGTCTATTCTCTGACTTACTTCACTTAAACATGCTCTGTAGCTCCATCCATGTTTATTCGTTTGTGAGAGAGAGAGAGAGAGCACAAGTGGGGAAAGGCAGAGAGAGAGAGAGAGATTGGGAGACACAGAATCTGAAGCAGGCTCCAGGCTCCTAAACCATGAGATCATGACCTGTGCTGAAGTTGGACACTTAACAGACTGAGCCACCTAGGTGTCCCAACTTTATGTGTATTTTACCACAATTAAAATTAAAAAAATTTTTAAAGGGTTTTATTTATTCCTGAGAGAGAGAGAGACTGAGTGAGCAGGGGAGAGTCAGAGAGAGAGGGAGATACAGAATCTGAAACAGGCTCCAGGCTCTGAGCTAGCTGTCAGCACAGAGCCTGACGTGGAGCTCGAACCCACAAACCGTGAGATCACAACCTGAGCCAAAGTCTGACGCTTAACTGACTGAGCCACCCAGGCGCCCCTACCACAATTAAAATTTTAAAAGTTTTAATTTATTTATTTAAACCCACAATCAAGTATACTTTTTTTTTTTTTTTTGATAGAGAGTGTGTGTGCAAGCTGGGGAGAGGTGCAGTGAGAGACAGAGAGAATCTTAAGCAGGCTCCACACTCAGCATGGAACCCAACACGGTGCTCGATCCCACGACTCTGGGATCATGAACTGAGCCTAAACCAAGAGTTGGATACTTAACTGACCCAGGCTCCCCTTGAGGATTTTACTTTATTTTTTTAGTTTTTTTTTTTTTTAATGTTTGTTTATTTGTGTGTGAGAGAAACACAGAGTATGAGCAGGGGAGGGACAGAGAGAGAGAGGGAGAGACAGAATCTGAAGTAGGCTCCAGGCTCTAAGCTGTCAGCACAGAGCCTGATGTGGTGCTTGAATCCATGTGGCTGCAAGATCATGACCGGAGCTGAAGTCAGATGCTTAACTGACTGAACCACCTAGGCTCCCATATTTTATTTTTAAGTAATCTCTACACCCAACACGTGGCTCAAACTCACAACCGTGAGATCAAGAGTTGCATGCTCTACCAACTGAGCCAGCCAGGTGCCCCTAGTCTTCATGGATTTAAGTGCACTAGTCTTTTTCTTTGTGGCTTCTGAGTTTTGTGCTAGACTTTGAAAGTTCTGGGCATGCTTCACTGTTACCTATAAAAGTTGCCTGTGAGAGATAAAACAGTAGCTGCTGCTGCTTTTTAAGAAGCTGTTAAGATTTTAATAAATTAGCTCATAAATGGAAAACTGCCTTCCTCCTGGCTCCTGAGTATGCTACATGCATTTGTACTCCCAGACTGTTCAGGCTGCTTCCAGACCCTCCTAGCTCTGCTCCTGCACATTCCTCCTGCCTGCTGGTCCTGCCCTTCCACGCACAGAACACTTACCTTGTCCCATCCTCTGGATCCCATCAGGTCAGCCTCAGGCCAGCTCGGAAGCCAGTGAGGCTGGATGGGTTCTGTCCCCCCACAGCAGGTGTGAATCTTTTCCTCTCTCTGGGATGAAGGGGGAGTAGACTTATGACAAGATTGCAAACGGGGGTGCAGAGTCCAATGAAGCTTGTTTCTAACCACATCCCTGCCTTCCAGAAAAGCTTTTGGTGCCATAGTGACTCTACAGAATGACCTGTGACCCTGGAGTCCCGGGAGGATCCCCAGAGCCTGCCCCCTCCCTTGGGACTAGCTGCAGTGAGCAGGTAGTCAGGCTAAAGGCCCTCCATCTATGGCCAGGATCAAGAGCATGGTCCACTGAGTCTGTGACAGCATCTGGGCCTGGTCAGAACCTGTTTGCAGCTGGCTGCATCCGGAGTGGAGATCAGGGACTTGTGGGGCTCAGTTTCAAGGCCAGAGAGGGGTAGTTTCATGGGGCTCTGACCAGGGCCTGACTGGGAGGGGCCTGGTCCTGAGGTGGGGCAGAGGTTTGTGGGAAGTTAGACCCTCCTCGGCCAGCACACAGTCCTCTTAGTGCTAAGCACTCCCTTGGCTCTGATCTCAGACCTTTGCTGTGTACTGTGGCTGGCTGGCTGTGGGTGATCTTTAGGGAGGTGTCAGGTCAAGCCAGGCCAGCAGCTGTTCCCCGACCTTTGCTGGGGTCAGGTGGGCTGTGTCTAGCCCAGGTGTGCGCCCTGTGGAGGATCTAGAGGCTGGGGTCCAGCCCTCCCTATGCCCCAGATCCATTGGGTGACCTCAGACGGTCCTTGCCCCTCCTGGCTATCTGTTCATTCAACCAGTATTTCTGTTCCTTAAGCACTAGGCGCTGTTGTCAGTGTCCCCATCATTTACCTTGTGTGCATGTGGGATATAAAAAGCCGGTCTTGTGGCTGAACTGACCCTTCGGGTACAGAGGGCACAACCCAGAGCATACCTGGTGGCTGCCTAGAGCTGACCTCAGGGAATCCCTTAAGCCTGTTCATTCCCACCTTCACCTCGGACCTACTGGAATGTACTCTTCTCACTGTTCCCAAAGCCTCCCTGTTCTTCCAGGACCATCTGGCTTTCCAGGAACATTGAGATGTCCCTGGCCATCCAGACTGTAGTCCTGAAGACTGGGCGACCTTGACCCCTGATCTCCCGGTGCCGCAGAATCCCCCGAGATATGCTGTGGTGATTCCTGTGGGTCCTCCCCACTTGACCCTCTCCCTCCCAGAAGGACCGTTTCCCTCAGCACCTCTGCCTGCTCCCCACTCTAATCTGGTCTCAGCTGAGTTTTCCCCTGGCCAGGGGAAGGTAGGGGTCTGGGCAGCCACTGGGGACGGGAGAGGGCAGGAGGGTGTTTAGGAACTAGGAACTTCTTTATGTTACCCCAGCAGCACAGCAGCAGACACACAGACCCAAAGCAGTGCTCAGGCTTCTATTAGAGATTCTGCCTTCCCTGGATCAAATATCCAGCTTACATGCATCTTCTGGATCACACTCCCGGTGGGGTGGGCTGTGTTCTGGTGGCTGGGCAGGGCACAAAGGAGGGGTCTGGCATCCTGTCCTCAGAGGAGGGACCTTGGTGAGGTTTGTGTTTCTGGCAGTGTCTGGGAAAGAGCTACATGCCCTACCTGGGGGTGCACGGGAAGTTGTATCCCAGACAGGACACGGGGCCTGTCCTGTGGGGAAAAGCCCATGAGGCCCAGCTCTCTAGAAGACGGTCCTCTTTCGGAGGGTCATGGTGCAACACCTGCCTCACATTGGCTGTGTGCCCTTTACCGGGCACTGCGTGCTCTCAGCCTGTTTTTCCACTGCGAGCTGGACCCCTAGCCCCTCAGAGGGAGGGTCCCCTGAGAGGGTCCTGTGGGGTCACGGGCATGGAGCTGGTGTACAGTGAGGGTGGGGAGCAGGTGAGTGGGATGGGGGCCTGGGGCGGCCTAGTCGTCCTTGTCCTTGGCACCATGCTTGAGGATGCGGGTGAACTCCACATAGTTGAAGTTGCCTTTCTTATCGATGGGGGCCTCTCGGTACATCTCATCCACTTCCTCGTCTGTGAAGCGGTCGCCCATGGTGGTGAGCAGCTCCCGTAGGTGGTCCTCATGGATAAAACCTGGGGGCAGGGCCAGGGTCCATGAGACAAGGACTCTGCTGGGACATGCCCGACACCCCTACCCTGAGCCCACCACCTCCCTGCCCCATCCTTGCAGACCTTGCAGTGCGGGAGGGACCAAGAAAAGACACAGCCCTGGCCTCCAGCCAGTTGAAGCTCCCCAGAGCCCCAGAGGGAGGGGTTCTGCAGTGTTTTGGTGGGGTACCTGGGGCTGTGAGTGTGGGGGTTGGGTATGTCTCACTTTAAGAGCATGAGCCCTAGAGTTCCACTGCCTAAGTTTGCATGCTCCTCCCCTTCTTTCTGGCTGTGTGACCATGAGCAAGGTCTTTAACCTCTCGGTGCCTGTTTGACCTGGAAATTGGAGATGAAGCTATGCCACCACCCTGGTAGGGGATTATGAAGGTAGTCTGGAAAATGTGAATGTACTTGGGCCTGTGGCCCCTGAGAAACTACTGAAGTCACTGCTGCCAGCATCCTCCTGGCCTGTGTCTGGGAAAAACTAGCTATGGGACACAAGCCCTTTGGAAGATTTGAGGACGGGGGCTGGTTTCTGTACCTCGTTGGCCAGAAGGGCCTAGAATAATTTGGTTTCTGGAAGGTCTAAAGCAGGGGGAGTGGCTGGGCCAACAGGTGAAGTCAAGAAGTGGGATGTCTTGGTGGATGTGGGCTGTTGTGGTCTAGCATCTGGGGGAGGGAACAAGGACAGGGCGTGGTTTTTATAGTTTGGCGGTGGAAAGCAGCAGATGGGGATTTCCGTTCTGACCTTTGGGTACAAGTCTCAGCACAGCACAGCCCCACTTACAGCCCAGCCCCACTTGCCTCCCTGGGGGCACCCTGGGTGAAGTGCTCAGTCCCGGCCCCGTCCAGGCGGCTGACCTGAGGCCTCCTCGTCGAAGCAGGCGAAGGCGTTTCGGATCACGTCCTCGGGGTCTGTGCCGTTCAGCTTCTCCCCAAACATGGTGAGAAACATGGTGAAGTTGATGGGCCCTGGGGCCTCGCTCATCATGCCCTCCAGGTACTCATCGGTGGGGTTCTTCCCTATGGCAGGGGGACATTCATGCCTGCTGTCACTGCCCTGTCCCCACCTGCCTCCCTGTCCCCTCCCTTTGTGGCCTGTGAGAGTCCCATAGGCAGGAGATCATACGTTTTGTAAATTTTAGAGTATCTTGCTGGGGCAACCCACTTTGTGACTGCTCCCTCCCCCACGCTCTCCAGGTTGCCCTTGACCAGCTTCCGCTTCTGGTCTTGATATCCATGACCTCTTAAGTGTAGGAGCCACCATTTGCTGACTGCCCATGGTGTCTTCTGCCCCATGTGCCTGACTACTTTAACTTTCACCATGCTGTGAGGTAAGCATGCTCACCCCAACCTCACAGGTGTGGGACCTGAAGCACAGAGGCGAGGTGACTTATCCAAGGTCACACAGCAAGTAAGGAGTGGAGCCAGCATTGGAACCCAGTCAGCTTGTCGCCAGATTCTAGGTACAATGTCGAAAATGGTTAAACCAGTGAGCTGTGGTGTCACAAAGACTGGAGTCTGAATCCCAGTTCTGTGCCTTGTTTTCCCCTGTGTCTTACAAGAACTGTGAAGCAGCACCAGTGGTTGTAGAATCACACAGAACAATTGGCATGGCCCCTTGGACTCAAATCAACTGCTGGGTTCAAATCCCAGCTCTACTACATAGTTGCTGGGTGACCTTGGGCAAATTATTTAACCTCTCTGAACCTTTGTTTCCTCATTTATAAAGTGGTACTGATAATCACATCTACCCAGTAGGATTGCTTTGAGAGTTAAGACACGTGCACAGCTTCTTCTTTTATTTGCTGTTCTTATTTTTAAACTGGAGGATGATGTTCTTAACCAGAAGGCCAAGACTGACCTGGGCCCCACCAACATGAGCTACAAACAGGAATGCAGGTTTTTCTGGGTAGATGCCCAGGGCAGAGGGGCAGTGTCCAATGTCAGCCCTCCGACTCAGGTTTACCCAGTCCCCCCCTAGACACCCTGGGCATGTACACAAGGGCCACAGTAGCCATTGCACAGGAAGGGAAATGGGCTCAGAGCAGGGCTGCCCAGCTGTGAGGGGCAATGCCAGAGACTGCCTCCTCCACTGCCAGAGGCCGTGGCACGCTCACCTGGATGAAGGAGGTGCCAGGAACTGATGCTGAGAGTAGTGTTTGTGGCTAGCACATGGGAGGGATGTGGGGGCAGGACCACAGACTAGGGGGTGGTATCTGGAGGCCTGGCCTCCGGGCAGTAGTTTCCCTATCTGAGCAGCGGTGAGTTGTACTATGTTCCTGAGCCCTTTCAGCTCTAAGATTTTGATTCAAAGGAAGTTGCTGGAGTCAGGGAGGCTCTAAGAGCCTGGCATGGGTGACTTATGAAGAAGGGGAGGTGCTCTGGCCTCAGTTTCCCCACCTGTGCAATGGAAAGTCTGTGTAGTTAGAAACTTACTTTAGTTGCTGATCCTTTGCTTTAAATGAAGTGATACCAGGCAGCCCAACCACAAATCTGCCTGAGGCAGCACTGCTCTAAAGTGAGCCTGTCTGGGTTCAGATCCAATGTCGAATTGCTCTGTGCCTCAGTTTCCCTGTCTCTTAAATGGAGAACGGCACCAGGTAATGGCATCTGCTCTCCACATGTTACTACATGGGAAGTACTCTATAATGAAGAGCAGCCCCACACCTACTTCAGTTGCAACACTTGGTAGGCCCACTTAGACCCCAGCCACCCCCATCCCTGCTCACCCAGCGAGGCCAGCATGTCATGCAAGTCCTCCTTATCAATGAAGCCATCTCGGTTCTGGTCGATCATATTGAAGGCCTCCTTAAACTCCTGGATCTGGGACTGGTCAAACATTGCAAAGACATTGGATGTGGCTCTCTGTGGCCGCTTCTTGGTGGTTTTGGCCTTGGCCCGCTTGCTGGACATCTTGGCTTCAGGTGGGTGGGGCTTCCCTGCAGAAAGTGGGTGTCAGGGGAAGAGCTTATGACCCTGGGCCAGGGAATCTTTCTGCCTACCCTAGACCAGCTGTCAGTGCTTGGGCCTGGCATTCAAGGCCTCCCACAGGCTTGGGGCTCCTGTCACCCAGCTCATCACAAAAGCAGACAGACGTGGGCTCTGTGTGATGATAAACAACTTCTCTACCTCTCCCAGTGAGTTTCTTCATTTGGGAATGAGGACATGAGGAATGCCCAGCAGTAAGGAATCAGTGATTTAGTGCCTGAGAAGCCCCTGGAATGGTGCCAGGCACAGAGTAAGCTATTTTTGCTGTGGCTGTTTGGGTAAGACATTTAGGATTGGGTTCAGTGCCAATCTGTTCTTGCTTTATCTCTTTTAATCCTTAATAGCATTTACACTCTCCATCTCTCTCCCTCCAAGTGACAAGGTGGGTTGAAATGTGGGAGGTTGTGAGGCTCCCTGCCAGCTCCTCCTGCCCCCAGCAGTAAGGAGCTGGATCAGCGGCCCTGCATTCCCTACATTCCTGTCCTCTCCTTTCCTCCTCCTTCCTCCTCCCTACCCCTCTGTGCTCCCTGCTCTGGATGTTCTAGAAGGCCTGTGTTCTGGGCAGGTGTCCCCTCCCCCAGCTTGCCCATACTTGATCAGCCCCTTGGGTGGATGACAGACCTGATTTGGGCCCTACTCCTTGTTCTTATTCCTCGGTGCTTATAGGGGCATGAGGCTCCTCCAGACTGAGAGCCCCAGCTTCTTGTCACCCTTGTTTAGACCTGGTCTCCTGGCCTCTAGCCAGTCTCTCCCATCCCATATAGAGCTAGACCTGCACCAGCTGTCACTTCACCTTGAAGTGCTCGAAGGTTTCTGCCTCCCCTTGGGGAACAGGTCTGGGCCCCTGAGCCTGGCATTCAAGGACTTGTGTGAACCCCTCCAACCCTTGTCTGACTGACCATGGCAACCCTCACTGTGTTCCTTTTGCCATCCATGCCCCAGCCATGCTGGACCTCTGGATGTTCCCCAGACAGCCTCAGACTTTCCTCCTTGGTCCCTCTTGCTGAACACCCTTCCTTTTTAAGCCTAGTTCTTGAGACACCTCCTTGGGGAGCAGGTCCCTGACCCTTGCTTTGACAGTAAGCACCTACAGGTCTCTCTTTCCCTCCCCTGATGTACTAAGAGGCTAATAGATGCTTGTTTAATTAATGCTGTGATCGCAACTATAGCCAGTCTACTTCTACTGTACAGATGGGGAGACTGAGGCACAGCATGGTGCTCTTTCCCTCAACCCTTGTCATGGTTTGTGGGTACTGTGCCCCTGAAGACCTAGTGCAGTGTGCCCTGCAGCTGGGGCTGAGGACTTAGGACCACTGTCCGCCTGTCTCGTCTTCCTTGAGCCTGTGGTACAGGGCCTGCATCCAGAAAGCCTTCTCTGCCTGTTTTTAGCCCCAAATTGTGTGGTTGGTTATGAATGCCCTTCAAGCTGTCTGTTGGCCTCTATCCCATGACCCTGTTCTAGTCATTCTGGGACTTTAGTCTTTGAGATCTTAAATGCTGAGCAGGGATCCTGGCCAGCCCCAACCCTTCCCCAGGGCCACAGCCACCTGAAGTCATGACACACTGCTGCTGTGTCCCGCTGGACCAACACACCTGGCCCCGGGTGTTTCTCACATGGTTCAGGTGGGTAGACAGAAGCCCTTCTCACCCATTAGCTGGGCGGGAGTGGGATGGTGGCATCAGCAGGGCTTTAGTGCTCTGAGGGGTCCAGTCCTTCCTGGAGCCCACTGTTCTCTGGGAACTTTGACTTACAGAACCCATAGAAGGTAGCGAAGAAGTAGCCCTCTCTTATGAGGGGCTGTGATGGTCATCATCACTGTCGCCACAGCCCTCCCGTCTGCAAAGATCTATGCAGATGTGGCCAGGAGGAGAGAGGAAGCCACGGTCAGAGGCAGGAATGGCTAAGATCTCACCCACTGCTGTGATACTGGCTGGGCCCTTCTGTCTCTGTGGCTTCCCCTTTTTCATCCTCTTCTATCCAAGGGCCATGATATNCCCAAGAAGGGAAGTGTTGTGCCCATGAAGGGGGTAGAGTCCAATGGCAGCCAGGACGCTTGGGGTAGGCTTGGGTCAGTGGGTGGTAATGACCAGCCCTTGGTGCCCTTGATGACTGAACACAGAAGGAAACACATAGCCTAAGAGGCTCTTGGTGGGCCTTCTGCAGCTCAGGGTTCTGTGTGACTAGAGACAGTTTATAGGCTTGGTTGAGGAAACGGGGTCAGGATAGGCTAGTCCCTTAGCCCTGGAGCCTGCTCCTGGGGGTCCTAGAGACTAGGGATCAGATATAACTGGTATTTGGACTGGCTGCAACTAGGTGCCATCTCCCCCCTTCTGGTGCCTGAAATCCCCCACTTACAGCAAAGGCAAGGCCTGTGTCCCCCTTTATCTCTTGGTTCCTATGGCTGGCAGTGCCAGATGCCTTGCTGGTAAATTCACCTCCTGTCTGGCTGAGTGATCTGACCGCTTCCTCAGAGCAGTTAGAAGGCTGGGGAGGAGCAGCAGGGACCGAGGTCCCCTGGCCCAGGTCCCTGTCTATCCCCCAGAGCCCTTTGGCAGACCCTCCCCACCCAACAGGCACAGCTGGACAGAGGGCCCAGTGCACGAAAGTCTCAAGTGCTCGCACACAGCGTTGGTGTGTATGGGGTGGGGTTACCCTAGTCTCATCCCTCTCTCCTGCCCCAGGACACGGATGCTCTGGAGGAGGTCTCAAGGAGCCTGTCGGTTTCCTGGGGCAGGGAACACAGTGACCTCAACTCCTTCTGGGCACCCCAGAGCTCTGGGCTTAGCGTCTGAAACTCCACTGCAAACGGGCAGGGCCTGGACAGTGTTCCCTCACCGAAGGACCACCGGCTCCCAGAGCCTAGAACAGTTTCCCAGCTGCCCAGCCCCCGGCCAGAGTCCGGTGTGACCCTCAACTCGCAGCCCCAGCCCCATGAGGGCTGTCCTTGCCGAGATCCTCAGCGTCCCCGTCCGTGGGGCCTCACACTGCCTACTCTAGCCCCTCGCGGCCGCGACTCCCACCTGGTGCGAAGAAGGTGCTTGCTCCCTGCGCCGAGCCAGTGCGGGGCGCGGGCCGTCGGGCCGGGCTCCGGGCTCGGTGGGCGGGGCGGCGCCAGCCTTACAAGGCAGAAGAATGCGTGCGCGGAGGGGTGGGGCGGGGCGGCGCACCCGCACGGCCTTATTTGGCTTTGACCCACGGGCTGGAGGCGGTGCGCCTTCCCAGAGTAGGCTTGGGACGTGATACCCGGAGGTGATGCAGGGGACCGGTGGGCCCACTCTCCTCTGATTATCAGGGGAGGGGGGATTTATCTGGGCTCTCCCTTCCTCTCTAGTGAGACAGGCAGAATATCCAGGGTCTCCAGTTCTCAGATCTTATCCCCATCTTTCCCCCCAAGGGCCCCGCTGCCCGGCCCATTCCCGTGGGAGGGCTTCCTTCCACCAAGCCAAGTATGGCTTTTTTCCCAGTCTGAAAGAAGAGGCGTCTCAGACAGCCCGGCCACCCATACATGAAAAGGTCACCAGTCAGGCCCTGCTGGTGTGGGTGCTTCACCTGGGGTTTGGGTAGGACTGTACCAGGGACAGCTCACCTCAGCGACATCACTCTCTAGCTGTCCTCAGTTTCCTGTAAAATGGGAGGGCGGTGGTGAAGATTCAGTGAAAAGAGTGGCAAGAAAGTGCCAAGTAGCACCCTGGGAGCCAGCGAGAGGGGAAGGGGCTGGAGGAGCATGGGTGCATCCTCAAGGCCTCCTGGCGGCAGTACCCCTTTCCTGCTCTTGTTGGCCTTAGTGGGAGGAGGGAGTCTGAGAGGATAGACCCATCCCCTCCCCCATAGTGCATCAGGTCCTGCCCATTATTCTGACTCCTGAAGGAACACTATACCCTCCTGGATGCCAGCCCAGCTTTCTCTCCTGCTCCCCCCCCACACCTTTTTTAAATGTTTTATTTATTTTAAAGAGAGAGCACGAGTGGGGGAGGGGCAGAGAGAGAGAGAGAGAGAGAGGGAGGGAGACAGAATCTGAAGCAGGCTCCAGGCTCAGCTGTCAGCACAGAGCCTGATGTGCGGCACGAACCCATAGACTGTGAGATCATGACCTGAGCTGAAGTTGGATGGTCAGTTGGCTGAGCCATCCAGGCACCCCTCTCCTGGCCCCATTTTGAACCAACACAGACCTTCTGGAGGGAACCTTCCAACACCTTATTCTGTAAATATTAACTGACACCTTATTACCTGCAAGGCAATGTGCTGGGGAAACAGCAATGAACTTAAGTAATCACACTAGGGAAACATTTGTTCTTGAGTGAATGAGTAGCTGCTACATACATGGCTTGGAGAGAGAAATGAGCTTCCTGAAGGAGAATAAAGCAGAGGGACCAGAAAGAGAGAGAAAGAAACAGATGTGAATTGGGGGTACCTCCAGGGAAGTGACATTTGGGCCAACCTGCAGCGGTGACAGAGTGACCCATGTCCAGTGAGTGTTGGAGGCAGGTAGGGGGATTTTGCCCAGCTCCTGGTCTAGGAGCAGCCAGAGGCAGTGTGACTGTGGGGAGGGAGTGGGAGGTGAGTGGTGGGAGATGAGGTCTGAGAAGCAGTGGGGACCTAGACCTAGCCTGGGGCTCCTTGTAGGCCACCATGAGACATCAGAGTTCTGAGCAGAAGGGTGACATGATCTGGCTTATGTTTTAACTGAATCCCTCTGGGTGACCAGTGAGGAGCTTTTCAGCAAGATGATGTGCTCAGACTAGCATGGTAGCTGGGGAGCTGGGGAGAAGGGGTGGGGTTTGGGAGATTTTTGAAGTTTGATCCAGTAGGATTTGCACATGTATTGGAATGTATGTGAAAGAGAAAAGTCAAGGATGACTCCCAAGGAGTTTGGCTTGGCTATGGGGGAGAGGGAGCTGCTACTTAATAAGACAGCTTGGCTGTGGAAGGAGCTANATGGTAGCTGGGGAGCTGGGGAGAACGGGTGGGGTTTGGGAGATTTTTGAAGTTTGATCCAGTAGGATTTGCACATGTATTGGAATGTATGTGAAAGAGAAAAGTCAAGGATGACTCCCAAGGAGTTTGGCTTGGCTATGGGGGAGAGGGAGCTGCTACTTAATAAGACAGCTTGGCTGTGGAAGGAGCTACGGGGTTTGGCAAGAGATCAGAGTTTTGTTTTAGATCTCTTAATTTTTTATAACTACTAACTTTGAAACGATTTCAGACTTAAAATAAAGGTGTAAGAACTATACAAAGAGGTCACCCAGACTCTCCAGTTGTTAACATTTGGCTTTATTATAGTCTCTTCTGTGTGTGTGTATGTGTGTCTCCACCCTCTGCCAGCATCATTTGAGAGTAACTTGCATGCATCATGCCCTTTTTTTTACCTGGAAATACTTCAGTGAATATCTCCTAAAAAGGAAATTCTTTTCCATATCCATAGCACATTTATCAGTATGAGGAAAATTTTAACAGTGATTCAATACTGTTATCTGATTTACAGTCCATATTCAATTTTTGTCAATGATCCCAGCAATATTCCTACATGGTAATTTTTTTTCTGGCCCAGGAGCCAATCCAATCTTCGTGTGTGTGTGTGTGTGTGTGTGTGTGTGTGTGTGTGTGTGTGTGTGTGTGTGTGTGTGTGTGTGTGTGTGTGTGTGTGTGTGTGTGTGTGTGTGTGTGTGTGTGTGTTAAAATAAATACATAAATAAATAGATAAAACCATTTTAACCATTTGGAAATGTATAGTTGAGTGGCATTAAGTACAATCACACTTTTGTGCAAGTATCCCCACTGCCCAGAACTTTCATCTTCCCCACCTGAGATTCTGCACCCATAAAACGCTGACTCCCTATTCTCTTCCCTCAGCCACTGGGCACCCACCATTCTACTTTCTGTCTCTGCATTGGACTACTCTAGGTGGCTCTAGATTCCTACGTGGAATCATGCAGTATTTGCCCTTTTGTGTCTGGCTCATTTCTCTTAGTATAATGTCTTCAAGTTTCATCTATCTTGTAGCATCTGTCAGAATTTTCTTCCTTTTAAAGGCTGAATAATATTCCATTGCATAGAGAGACCACATTTTGCTTATCCATTCATCTTTATGGGCATTTGGGTTATTTGCACTTTTTGCCCATCATGAATAGTGCTGCTGTGAACATTGGTGCACATGTTTGTGTGTATGTGTGTGTGTTCACTTTCTTGGATCTATTTCTGGGAGTGGAATTGCTGGGTTGATAAGTATGTTTACATTTTGAGGGACTGTTTTCAACAATGCCGCACCATTTTATATTATCCTTGTTTCCCCACCACCTCACCAATACTTGTCTCCCAGCCATCCTGATGGGTGTGAAGTGGTAGCTTACTTTGGTTTTGGTTAGCATTTCCCTGATGACAGACTGTGTTGAGCATCTTTCCATGTGCTTATTGGACATTTGTATATCTTTGGAGAAATGGTTATTCAGGTATTTTGCTCATAAATCTGGTTGTTTGCTTTTTTTGTTGTTGGGTTGCCAAGGTCCTTTTCATATTCTGGCTATCACACCCTTACCATATATATGACTTGCAAATTTTTTTTTTTTTCCTATTCTGGGGGTTATCTTTTCATTTTTCCTGATATTTTCAAAAAACACATATGTTATTAACTTTGAGAAGTTTATCTGTGTTTTCTTTGGTTTCTTGTGCTTTCGGCACTCTAGCCAAGAAACCATTGCTGAATCCAAGGTCATGAGGATGTATAGCTGTGTGCTTTATTCTCATCGTTTTATAGTGTTCACCTTTAAGTTTAGGTCTCTAATCCACTTGGAGTATATTCTGTATGTGGGGTGGGGTAAGGATGCAACTTTGTTCATTTGCGCATGGCTGTCCCATTGTTCCATCACCACTTGCTAAGCCTCCTCTTTCCCCATTGAAGCTCTTGGCACCCTTGTTGAAAATCAGTTCCTTAAACCGTATGTGTTTATTTCTGGACTCTCAATTCTATTTCATTGATAGATTTGTCTGTCCTTCTGCCAGCACCACACAATCTTGATTTCTTTAGTTTTGTAGAAATCAGGAAGTGTGACATCCAGCTTTGTTCTTCCTTTTCAAGATTGTTTTGGCTTTTCAGGTTCTCTTGCGTTTCCATATGAATTTTAAGACCAGCCTATCGATTTCTGCAGAAAAGGTAGGGGGAGGTTGGTAAAGATTGTTGAATTTGTATTGCCATTACCATACTGGAGTATTAACACCTTAATATGAAGTCTTCAGATCCATGAATATGAAATGTCTTTCCCTTAATTTTGATCTTGCAGAATTTCTCTTCATGTTTTTGTAGTTTCCACTGTACAAGCGTTATGCTTTTTCTGTTCAATTTATTCCTAAGTATTTTATTCTGTTTGATGGTGTTGTGGATGGAATTGTTTCCTTAAATTTATCTCTACAGTATTCACTATACTTGGACTGTTTTTACTTACAACACTTTTGACACTTTTTTTTTACAAATAGTTTATTGTCAAGTTGGTTTCCATATAACACCCAGTGCTCATCCCCACACGTGCCCATCTCCATGCCCACCCCCCTCATCCATCAGTCCTCAGTTTTTGTCAGCATTCAAGAGTCTCTCATGGTTTGCCTCTCCCCCTTTCCCCCACTATTTCCCCCCTTCTTCTCCCCCATGGTCCTCCGTTAAGTTCCTCCTAATCCTCCTATATGTGCAAACATATGATATTTGTCCTCTGCCTGACTTATTTCGCTCAGCATAACACCCTCAAGGTCCATCCATGTTGCTACACAAGGCCAGATTTCATTTTTTCCTCATTGCCATGTAGTATTCCATTGTATAGATAAACCACATCTTCTTGATCCATTTGTCCGTTGATGGACACTTAGGCTCTTTCCATGTTTTGGCTATTGTTGAGAGTGCTGCTATGAACATTGGGGTACATGTGCTCCTATGCCTCAGCATTTCTATATCCCTTGGGTAAATTCCTAGCAGTGCTATTGCTGGGTCATAGGGGAGTTCTATTGTTAATTTTTTGAGGAACCTCCACACTGTTTTCCAGAGGGGCTGTACCAGTTTACATTCCCACCAACAGTGTAGGAGGGTGCCCATTTCTCCACATCCTTGCCAGCATCTCGACAACACTTTTGACAATGTGTGGGTATTTTCTCTATACCAACCAATTCTCCAATTCTCTGGATACCAACTAGGTGTTCTACAATTCATTTCAGTTCTAACCCTGACTGCCTGGAGTTCGCATCAGACTCCATAAGTTTAAGATCTCAGTCCCAAAAGATTGCCCTTATATCGGATGCCAATGGCAAATATTAGATCCCCAGGTTACTCACATTTCTGTCCAATTTAGCTATAAACTGGGGGTTCCTACATCCTCCCACAAGGATAAATAATTTGCTAGAACTCCCAGAACTCAAGAAAAGTTATTGTTACTGGGTTACTATAAAGGACACAGCTCAAGAACAACCAAACAGCAGGAGGTGCATACAGCAAGGTGGGGGTGGAGAAGCTTCTACGGGCACCAGTGCCCCAGTCAACCCCAAGCTCTCCGAACCTTGTTGCTTAGGGCTTTTGTTGGAGGTTTCATTACATAGGCGCAACTAAATCATTGGCTGTTGATGATTGACTCAGTCTCCATCCCCTCTTCCCTCCCTGGGGATTGGGGAAGTGAGGCTGAAAATCCAAGCCCTCTAATCTTGCCCTGTCTTCCCCATCAATCATACCCCATCTTGAAGCTTCCTGGGGGTCCCCAACCACCAGTCTTCTCATTAGCATAAGAAGACCCTTCATCATCTCAGATATTCTAAGGGTTTTAGGAGCTATGTGCCAGGAAACAGGGACAAATCCTGAATATCTATTTTTTTATTGTATCATAGTAGAAATACAATTAGTTTTTGTGATATTGATCTTATTTCCAGGAACATTGCTGAACTCATTTATAGTAGTTCTTTTATGGATGCTTTAGGATTTTCTATATGAAACATTATGTTATCTGCAAATAGAGATAGTGCAACTTCTTTCTGCCAAATCTGGATGCCATTCATTCACTCCTTCATCCTTTTGCCTGATTGTCCTGGTTGGGGGCAACATTGCCCTCCAGTACAGTGTTGAACAGAAGTAGTAAAAGTGGACGTTCTTGTCTTGTTCCTGATCTTAGGAGAAAAGCTCAGTCTTTTGCCATTCAGTATGATGTTAAGCTGTGGATTTTTTTGGATGCCCTTTATCAACTTGGAGAAGTTCGATTCCTGGTTGAGTGTATCATGAAAGGGTTTTGGGTTTGGTCAAGTGCGTTTTATGCATCTATTGAGATGTCTTTAATCTCTTTTAATGTGGAACTGTTCCTTAGCTTTTGTTTTGCATGACATTGACATTTTTGGAGAGTCCAGGCCAGTTAACTTGGTGCTCTCTCATGATTAGCTTCAAGTTAGGAGTTTTGACAGGAATATCACAGAAATGACGTTATGCCCTTCTCAGTGTGTCTTACCAGGAGATGTATGATGTTAATGTTTCCCCTCATTGGTAATAACTTCGGCCATCTAGCTAAGGTAGTGTCTGTCAGCTTTATCCATCAGAAAGTCACCATTTTTCCCTTTTGTAATCAAAAGAGTAATGTAATCACCATTTTTCCCTTTTGTTCATTAATTGATTTGTGGGGTAGAATGAATATTCTATTCCTCATCAAACTTTCACCCACGACACTTAACACCCACTGGTGATTCAGTTATTGTTATGACGGTTGCTGAATGGCGACTTTCTTACCCTTCTTACTCCCTTTACTAGTTAGTGGACATGTTAATTTTGATAGCACCTGTTAGACATCAAAGTGGAGATGTGAGTGGCAAGTGAGGAGTTCAAGGAAATGTACAGGTTGCAGATTCAGATGTGGGAGTTGTCAGTCTATAGAAGGTTGAAGGCATTAGCAGCTGAGGGACTCCAAGGGTCCATGTTCCTTGTTGGTCACAGGGCTTCACCAGGTTTGGGCGCTGCAGACATGTTTCAGAGACAAATCCTGATGCTGGCTGGGTCACTAGGGAACCATGGCCCCCTGGAGGCTGGGACAGGGGACCCCTGTTTCATGGGAAGCTGGGTACTATGGAGGGAAATGTCCCTGCTCCATTCAAAGCTGGTGAAAGCCCTACTACTTAACTTGGCATTCAAGGCCCCTGCCTGAGCAGCAGCAGCCTCATATTTCTGCCTCTGTGCTCAGTGTGCCTTTCTTTGCCATAGCGTGGAGAACTCCTGCTCATCCTTCAAAGCCCAGCTCAAATATTATCTTCTCTGTGAAGTCCCACCTCTTCTTCCCCCAACAAGGGGGTGGATATATTTAGGAAGTAATAGTTCTTGAAGCTCCCCTCTGTGCTAGGCACTGGGGCTGGTGAAAACACTCGATTCCTGCCCTCCGGGAGCCTACTGTCTGCTAGTAGAGACAGATATTCACTTAGAATCATCTAGCTGTAAATATCACATCAGTGACAGCAACAAAGAAAGACAAGTGAAGTGGCTCTCATCCTCCAAGCCTAGAGCGGAGGTTTTGCATCAACCTGGCCTGGCCCAGGTACTTTGGGAGGGTTTCCCTGAGGAAACTGGCCCGAGGGTGGAGGAAGGAGTAAATGTTCACTGCATTGGTGGGGAGCCATGGCTCTCCCTGCAAGGCCTGAGTTGAGGCTGGAGGACAGAGCTCAGGATGGGATCTCATGGCAGGTGCAATTGGAAAGGGGGACAGGGGCCTCTGAGGCCAAGGTGAAGAGGCTGGATTTTCTCTTGCTAGCACTGGGCAGGCTGCAAAGGCTTCTGAGCAGAGAGGGTGGCTTCTGGAGCGAGTGGAGGCAGGATTTTTGTAAAGTCCCTCTAGCTGCCTTAAGGAGAGGTAGTGGGGGCCACAGTGATTTTTCAGATCAGCCAGGTTCTGAAGTGCAGGAGACACAACTTCATCCTACATTTCTCTTAGAAGCTCCACTCTGGTGACGGTGGTAGGAACACTTCTCATTTGGTCTGGAGATCCTCAGCAGCACTTACCTGGGGTGGCGTCCACACAGTTCCTGGCTGGCAGGCCACTGGTGGCAATGGCTTTGTCCTGCTGTCCTGGCCAGGCCTCTGAACCCAGTGCTGCCCCAGGCTGCAGCTGGGCATTCCCTTCTGCTCTCAGGCCATCGGTGGGGAATACGCAAAGCTTGGGAACTTGTGACCCAGGCAGAGTAGGGAGTCCAGAAGGGGATCTGCGGCCCTAAGTGTGGTTCTCAGGGACCCAGAGTCAGTGCACAGGCTCCCTGCTCCCTCTGCCTCTTCCCCAGCACCCCTGGGCTCCCATGCGTCCCAGCCTGCCTGCGGTCCCATGCCCCTTTCTGTTCCCTCAAGGACTGGGCTTTGGAAATGCAGAGGCCAAGGACTCATTCCCAGCTTCTCCGGGAAGCTGCTGTTAGTCTTTCCCTAAAGTGACAGATGACTCCCTGATACAAGCACAGGGAAGGATATCATCTTAGTCATATACTTGTTCAGACTGTTTAATCTGAACCTAGCCACGAGAACATATAAATTCAGATGGTACAACGATCTACAAGATACTTGGACATGTAAAAATGTAAAAGATGTCAGTGTTGTGAAAAAAAAGGGAAGCTGTTTCTGATTCAGTGAGACTGAAGAGTCTTGATAACGGAAAGCAATGAATGATCCTTGAGTGGATCCTGGGTGGGCAAAGGAAGAGGCATAGAGGACATTATTGGGGCGTTTGAAGTGTGGCTGTGCTTTGGTATTAATGTCTGGGCCCTGGGCGCTCTCCTGGGAAAGGGGGTGGTGCACATTGACCACTCCTTTGTTAAATTAGAGAGGAACGAAGGTATTGTGGTCGTGCAGGAATGTCCTTATTCTCAGGAATTGCCTGGCATGTTTGGGGATGAAGTATGGTGTATGTAACGTGCTTTCAATTGGCTCCAGGGGAGGGGGGAAATGTTTGTATGTACCTGTGAGGGATGATGCAAATATGGGAAAAGGTTGACAGTTGGTGATTCTGCGTAAAGGACAAGGTGTTTGTTATACTATTCTTTCAGCTGGTGGTGGTGGAGACAGTAGGGCTGGGAGTGGAGACCCAGATTCTGCAAGTCAGGTGCTTTCCCCTCGCTGTGCTCTGCTGTAGAGAGTGCAGGATCCCTGCCAGAGATCCTGATCCAACCCTTAAGGCCCCTCCCCTGCCTAGCAGAAACAATCAGGCCCTGAGGGTAAGGGTCCCCTGAGGCCTGTCAGGAGTAGAGCTGGGCTGCTAGCTGGACAGCAGCCCTCAAGTCCAGCCTGGCCACCTCCTGTGTTCACTCACCTGAGTGTCTGACTCCGTGCCCAGGGCAACCTGATACCTCTTCACTTACCCTTCTAGTCCCACCCCCACACCCCCCAGCCCGGTCTCAGAGCAGGGGTAGGGCCAGAGAGGCGCCAGCCCCAGAGGTCATGAGAGCCACGCACGGTCAGCAGGTGCTCAGCCACCACTGATGGGACCCAGAGATGAGGGGGTGCTCCTCTGAGCGCAGGGGGTCTGGCCCACAGGGTGGGATGAGCTAGGGGGGCCCCACGGAGGCAGCCTGAACAAAGCTCTTGGGAAGGCAGTTCTGTGCATCTGGAGCCTGGGTGCAGTTCACTGCATCCTACCTGGGTGCGGCCAGGGGAGGAGGCCAGGTGTCTGAAACTCAGCTTGGCCCAAGAACTTCCTAAAAGGCATGTTCTTACCAGTGGGCATTGGTGCTGAACATTCTACTGGCCAGAAGGCACTTTCCCCAGGTTCGACATCCCCCAAAGCAGCCACTGCCCTCTTGGACTTGATCAGAGTGTTCCTGCCCAGTTTGGTGGCGCTGTCACAGCTTCTCACAGCCTCCTGGTGTTGCTCTTCTGCCACCTGTTAGAGACCTGAACTCACATAGGACTTGTTCAGTGTCTCTCTCCCCGACTAGAGCATGAGTTCTGTGACTGACTGCCAGGCCCTGGCCCAGGAGAGCAGGTGCTCAGGAAGTGAGATCAGTGCCTGTAACTGTCGGGAGGCAGCAGCCGGGGGTGCTGCGCGCCCCATCCTGGGAGCTGTGCGAGCCAAGCTGGGTCTGTGTTGTGGGTGAGGGCAGCCCATCGTGGCTCCCACATAGAAACTATGAGTTAAAGTACTCATTTCTCACAGGAAGCAGGTTAAAGTGGATGCTGTGCACTCATTTTTGAGGTGCTGGAACAGAGAGCTGTTCTTTTGCCTAGGGTCATGACCGGGGTTGTGCCAGAGTTGGAATGATGGCTTACCCTCAAGTCCACCTGTCTTAGAGAGCTGCCATGTGGAAGGGGGCCTGGCTCAGTCTCTTGGGGTGTCCACTCCTCCCACCTCATTCATCCCGCTGCAAGAACACCATGAGCCCTTGGTACACGTTACCTCATTTATTCTCACAACATGCCTGTGAGGTAGGGAGGGGCAGGGACTGTCCCCATTTTACAGAGGAGGAAGTTGAGGCACACAGAGGTCGAGTGACTTGCCCAAGGTCACAGACGGCGGCCAAGCTGGAATGGGGCCCCAGAGCAGGCCCTCAGTTCACCCGGGGCCCCTGCAGCAAGTGCCCGACACGAGGGCATCTCCAACGCCATCTCCGTCTCCGTGGTGGAGAGCAGCCCTCCTCGTGCACTGAGCTTGCTGAGGGCTGGGCGTCCCCCTCGCCCTGCCCGCCCCCCAACCCTGCAGGCCCAGGCCATCGCAGCTCAGGGCTCATGACACCCTGGGAGTGGGGCTGGGGGGTAAGGAGAGAGAAGGAAGATTGGGGTAAAACAAAAACAAAAACAAAAAACAAAACCCAGAAAACTCAAGAGAGGCTGGGCAGATGGGCCCACGGCAGGGGGCAGGTGGGAGACCAAAAAAGGCCGCTTACACACAAGGTATATATTTTTACACACACTTGTACACACACCTAGATATAGTACATGTAAAAATATATGCTATTCACACACCCGCCTCCTGCCAGGTGCCCCGAGAGCCAGCGGCGGCGCTGGTGGGCATGGGTGAGCAGAGGGGCGTTTGTTAAATATACACTCTAAGGTCTATGTGCATATGTACACATACGTACAGACGCAGCCGCCCGCCCCTCGGGTACTGTACACAGGCTTGGCCAGGGACAGACAGCCCCTGGAAAATGGGGTTCCTCTCTCGAGCATCCCCCGCAAGTCACTCTGAGTCAAACATTTTCCTGAAGGAAGAGGGGGTTGGAGAGAAGAAAAAGGCGGGAGTCTGGAGTGTGGTAACTGTGGCTTTTATCTCATTTCCCCCCCCAAAGACTTCAACCCTCTTCCTGGAGAGGCGAGGACCCCACCCCCCTCACCTGGGGTGGCTGCTTCTGCTCTGGGGAGCCTGTACCTGCGTGTGCACGTGAGTGTGTGTTAGCACTTGGGCAAGGGTGCATGTCCACCTCTCTGTCCTCTGGGCTCTCAACCACAAACAGAGCTGAGGACGAGGAAGCCGACAGCCGGGATGGTGACCCCTGTGTGGGCTCTGAAGGGAAAAGAGAAAAACGTAAGAATGAAAACTGCAAGGTCAGAGCGGGGTGGCGGGAGGAGAAGGAAGGACGTGGCAGGGGCCCCAGGCTGTCCGCGTCTTGTAAACAAGCTAGTGCGAGTCCCCGGTAGATAGAACAAGTAAAAAGACCGCAGTCTGGAGGCTGGGCCGGGAGTTGCCGAGGTCCGTCTACCTAGTCCACCGCGGCCAGCAAGAGGGGGGAGAAAACTTTTATAGTTTCGTGTTTTTGTTGACTTTCTTTTGTATGAAGTCTTCATAACCTAAAGCTGGGAGGGACCCAAAAAAGCCAAATTGTGAGCCCTTGTATGCGTCAATTTGAAAGTTGGCTCAGGGTCTCTGGACAGAATAACCATCCTAAAGGTTGAGAAAATTGTGTTCCATTCACATTTAGTTTGTGGTGGTTTTTTGTTTGTTTTTTTTAATGACTTAAAATTGTTTGCTTCCCGCTTCCTGATCTCAGAGTCGGGTCTGGGCCTCAGGGACGTAAATCTCGATGCTGTCCGCACTCTCTGTGGCTGAGTTCTGCCGCACAGAAGCTGCCCGTTTGGCCGCCAGGAGTCTCTTGCGGGCCTCCTGACGCTGCTTGTCCCCTGCATCGGAAGCCTTGTCGCGGCTCACTGCCGGCTTGGATTTAGCTGGCTTCTTTGGGACTGGAGGGGGTGGTTTCTTCTCTTCCTTTAGTGAGACAGTGAGGAGGGAAGAAAAATAAAATAAAGGTGCACCTTTTGTGTGGCGCTACCACCCGCTGTATGCTGGCAGCTGGAGTCTCCACCCCAGCCTCCCCACATCGGGCACAAGCAACACACATTTGGAATCAGAAAGCCACAAGAAGCGATGATAGTGGGAATAGCACAAGGCATAGGAGCAAAAAGCAAGCTTAGAATCCTAGAATGTTCTAGCAGGGATGGACAGATCACCTATTCCCACCCTTGCATCGAACCATTGAGAGCCTGAGTCACATGGCCAGAGATGGGGTTTAAATTCAGAGCCTCTGACTCCCAGGCCACATTTCACATGCTGTTCTAGGGATCAGAACTCACAAGGACCACAGTCCAATAACCATTAACCATAGGGGCCACTGGGTGCCACAGTTTTACAGAGGGAAGCCTGCACCTCAGGGAAGAGGCTGGCCGTTTTTCTGCTCCAAAGTTCCAACAGCCATGTCTGCACTAGCACTGTGGCACGTGTCTCTTAGGAGCCCCATTTCTTAACATGCAGGGTGGGATGACATGCTTCAGGGGACGGCCTCCACTACACAGAGCGAGCGGCATGCTGGACGAGAGCCGAGCATGGACCCCGCGCACTGATGGACGTGAGCCCCCAGCTCAAAGACGACACACGGAGAAGGGAGCCAAGCAGCACTGACCGATGTGGGCAGCGTTATTGCCGACCAGGAATTTGTCCCTGGACTTCCCCTCCGCACTGCTCCATGCTCACCTTCCTCTTCTCGGGGGTTTCCACCAGCTGCCAGCTGTTGGCCTTGAGGTGGTAGAGTTCATCAAACTTCATGCTGATGTCCTCGATGGACAGCTGTAGCAGGTCCCAGAACCCTGCCAGGTCCTGGGCTGTTGGACGCGGGTTGGCTTCAGGGTTCTGTTGGGGAGATGGGGATCAGTGGGGCAAGCGACGCAGAGGCCTTTCCTGCACCCCCCCTCAAGTATGGTCCCCTGGCCCTGCCAGCCCCAGTTAGGGTCTCTTGAGGCCTAGTCTCACTCTACTGTTCTCAGGGTCAATATCTATATGAGGGAATGAAGCCATTTCCTGGTCACTGCCAGATCTGATGGTGCAGATCTTTGGGAGAAAGACATAGTCCCATCATGAGAGCAGGCCCTGCACATACATAGGACTGAGGCCTTTACCACCCCTGTAGGGCTACAGGGAGGAAGGCCTTCGTGTTCCTAATGTATGCCAGGCAGAAAACTGTTCTCATTTCACAGAAGTTCCTGGCCATGGTCCTAGAGTGAGGCAGGGAGAAGCCTGGATCACTGCCAGGTGGGCACAATTACAGAATCCTATGGAGTTCTCTGAACACATTTCTTATGGTGACTGCCCCAGCCAAGTAAGTCCCAAAGCCCTGTAGGTCCTAGAGACAAACACTGGCCACTGTCCTCCAGCCCTAGGAGCACACCACCCCTGGCCAAGTGGAGCCGAGGCTTCCACAGGAAAAGCTGCCCTACAGGTAAGAGTGAAGCAGAAAGCAACCTACCAAGCCTAGTGGTGGTATGTCTTTAGTTCTTACCTGTCTTCTTAGAGGATGTTTAATATAAATAAATCAGTGCTAAGAGATTTTTACGTTTCATGTGGCTCTTTTCACAGAGAGTCCACTTTTCTATTTCGAGAGGTAGTAGAGATATGGAAGGACCATCCTTGGCCCATTCTTCATGCTGGCCACTGACATGCGTCACCAGCACCTTCTCCGTGTTAGGGAGGAGAGCACAGAGGCTTGGGGGCTAATCCAGCTGAGCAGGCAGCTGGTGGGTGGCAGCCCCGCTGCAGAGGAGGAAGAATCACACTCACCAGGTTTTGCTCACAGAGGCCCCGGAATTGCTGGAATTTCTGGGACATCAGTAGCTGGGCACTGCCCACAGCACTGAGGACTTTTCCTAAGACTGAGAAAGAGAAGGTGGAAAAAGACTAAGCAGAGCACAGGGTTTGCAGGGTAGAAGGCAGGATCAGGGTGTGGCTCTTATGCCTCTCCCCACCGCCTTAGGGTATCAGTCATCATTTGGTGAACGGCTCTGGTCTTCATTTTACTCATGCATCAATCTGCTCTCATGGCCAAAAAAAAAAAAAGAAGCAATATAGATAAAGTGAACTCCATCCCCTAGTTCCTAAGGATATTTTATGGCAATAAATTTGAAAACTGAGTTTAAATGGAAAAATTTCCAGGAAAACATGAACTAGAATCAAGAAACAGAAAATCTTATTAGACCAAAGCTGTTTTTAAAAAACTGAACAAGGTAAATATCTTCCCAGAAAAACAACCAAGCTGAACTCTGTAGTTTTACAGGTGTTGTTTTATAAAACCTTCAGGGAACAGATAGTCCCGGTATTATATATTCAGACTGTTCCAGAGAATAAATAAAACATAGGAAATGACACCGCTAATTTCAAGAGCCCTAAGAACAGATAGGACATACCAAAAATAAACTGTTCTGAACGTAAAGGCAAAAGTCTTAAAATGCAGGCAAACAGAATCTAACAGGAGAGTTACCCAGGAAGTGTTCAGCCCAGTAATAGAAGATTGATCTTTTAGTGTGACTTCTAGCTTTAAAGTTGTGGCATGGCGGTGCCTGGGTGACTCAGGCAGTTAAGCCTCTAACTCACGATTTCAGCTCATTTCAGCTCGGGTCATGATCTCAAGGTTCATGAGTTCAAGCCCCGCAATGGGCTCTGTGCTAACAGTGTGGAGCCTGCTTGGGAGTCAGTCAGTCAGTCTCTCTCTCTCTCTCTCTCCCCACTCCCCCGCTCAATGATTGAAAATAATTTTTAAAAAGTACAAAAAAATTAAGTTGTGGCATAAAGAGAGTACTGCTTCCCAACCCCCATAGAGTGACTGCAAAGCAAAACAAAGAGGAGACAGAAATCCAGCCTTCCTCTGACAGAACTCTGCAGCTGTCTGTGAAGTAGGCTGCCTGCCCTCTGCTGGGATAGCAGCCCCAGGAGGACTCTACGGGTTGCAAGTCTACATAAAGGTGGCAGTTTTGAGAAGCCAGTACTCCTATTTGAAATAAAAAGGGGGTATGGACTGCAGCAAGAGCTTTCCTGAACCTGGTTCAGCACCAAGGGGTTGGGGGAGGGGGCTCTGCACTATAAGCAGCCTGGTCACTACCAGGGGAGAAGACAGGGCTGAAGACAGCACCCATCCCTGTGCCTTCGGAGCTCCGGCCGGCCTGGGACGCAGCGTTGTCCCTCTCCCACTGTGATCTACTTACAGGAGCTCATTACAGAAGAATTTTGCCTCATTAAGAAAGTAGTAATTGAAAAGGAGCTGAAAAGATATTATAGGAACAGCAAATGGCACATGAACATTCACCAGAAAGTTCTGGCTAGAAAACAATGAGAAGCGTGATATTTAGCCATGAATCTGTAAACTGGTAGTTGAAGGCAGGGATGGAGGTGCTCTGAAAAGAGATATTGGACAATGAAAGGAGATAAAGCCTGAGAAAAATCAGGCCATCACAGAAACCAGGGCCACTTGGGAAGCAGCACAAAGAATAAACCCTGCTACCAGCCAGTCAGGACTAGGAGAGAGAACAGGAGTGAAAAGGCTCCTGGTGCGAAACACTCAAACTGCTTGATAACAAAATAAGATGTCTTTTTAAATGAATAGCTAAACTGCTGGGAATAAAATGAGCCACCTCCCAACCCCCTTTCAAGGCAGGTGATTGGAGACATTTGGTCTATGGTAGAGTAGGAATAAAAGGGAACGATTCTCCCAAGAATTCCCAAACCATAAGACTGCATTTGGGTACTTCATTTTTAAAGAAATAAAAGCAGCAACTAAATAAGAAAAAAAAAAAAGAGACTATCAAAAAAGTGACTAAGAGCCATGGAAGAGAATGAGGGCCAGAGTGGACATCTGTCAGCTCTGCCAGAAGAGAGCAGACTGAATGGAAAAGAAGACATATTCAAAGAGAATGTGATTTAGGATTTTCCAGAAATGGCTAATGACACCTGCCACTCAGAGTCAGGAAGCCAAATGAATCCCAAGCAAATTCACATTTACAGTAAAATGGAAGACACAGAGAAAAAAGCAGCCAAAGGAATCTTTCTGCTAAAGAAATGAATTAAACAGCAAATTTCTCAACTATAACAATGGAAAATTATTGACGGAGTTTTTCTGGGTGGAGAATTCTGTCATTCCAGAATGAGCATGGATGGGAAAGAACAGTTTCTTCCACAGAATGCTGGGAAAACTATCATAAGCAAAAGAATGAAGTTGGACCCTTAATAATGAATCTAAGAGCTATAAAACTCTTAGATAAAAACAGCATATCTTCATGACCTTGGATTGGGCAGTAGTTTAAGATACCAAAAGCACAGGCAACAAAAGATAAAACTGGCTTCACTAAAACTAAAAACTTTTATGCATCAAAGGATGCTATGAAGAAGAAACTGTGATGACAACCCAAAGAATGGGCAAATCACTTGCAAATTACATATCTAAGAAAGGGTTAATATGAAGACATCATAACTCCTACAACTCAACAACAAAAAGATAATCCAATTAAAAAGGAGCAAGGACTTGAATAGACATTTCTCCAAAGATACACAAATGGTCAGTAGCATCCTTAACATCATCAGTCTTAAGGAATTGCAAACCAAAGCCAAAAAGCCCAGAAAAACAAATGTTGGCAAAGATGTGGGGAGACCAGACCCCTTGTGTATTGCTGGTGGGAATGTGAACCAGTGTAGCCGCTGTGGTCTGGCTGTTCCTCAGAAAGTTAAACACTGAATTACCATATAACTAAAAAATCCCACTTGTAGGTATGTACCCCAAAAAACTGAAAACAGCCTTAAACAGATACCTGTATGCCAGTATTCACAGCAGCATTATTCATAGTAGTCAAAGATGGAAGCAACCCAAGTGCTCATCAGTAGATGAATGGATACTATGGTATATGTGTACAATGGAATACTAGCCCTAAAAGGGAAATGAAGTTCTCATAAATAAACCTCATGTTTAAAGACAAACAAAAAGGGGCATGTGTGTGACTCAGTCATTTGAGTATTCGGCTCTTGGTTTAGGCTCAGGTCATGATCTCATGGTTCATGGGTTTGAGCTCTGTGTCAGGTCAGGCTCCACGCTGACTGGTACAGAGCTTGCTTGGGATCCTCTCTCTCCCTCTCTCTTCACCTGTACTGCTCGCTCGCGCGCTCTCTCTCTCTCTCAAAACAAATAAACTTAAAATAGGGACTGGCTGGCTCAGTCATGGAGCATGTGATCCTTAATGTTGGGGTTGTGAGTTCAAGACCCACAATGAGCACTGAGTTTGCTTAGAAAACAAAAACATAAATGTCTAAGTAACCCACTGGTCAAAGAAATCACAGTGGAAGTTGGAATATTACATATCCTAACTTGTTAGATATGGCTAATATAGTACTTAAAGGGAAATCCCTAGGCTTCATAACAGACTTTTAAAAAGGACTGGATGGCCTGGGTGGTTCAGTTGGTTAAGCTTCCGACTTCGGCTCAGGTCATGATCTCACGGCTCGTGGGTTTGAGCCCTGCATCAGGCTCTGTGCTGATAGCTCAGAGCCTGGAGCCTGCTTCGGATTCTTTGTCTCCCTCTCTCTCTGACCCTCTCCTAATCACACTGCCTCTCTCTCTCTCTCTCTCAGAAATAAATAAAACATTAAAAAAAATTTTTTTAAAGGACTGGAAAAAATGAGTTAAATATCCAATTTAAGACATTAGTATCCAATTAAAGACATTAGTGAAGGAACAATACAATGAACCCAAAGAGAGGAGAAATTTAATAAAATAAACCCTGCCAAATCAAAATAAAAAGGAGACAGGTACAAAAAAAAAGATCAGGAATGGAAAAATAGCTATATAACATAACCTAATACTAGAAAGGATACGTATTTTTTTAGGATTATATTTTTAAGTAATCTCTAAACCCCAACATGGGACTTGAACTTACAACCCCAAGATCAAGAGTTGCACGCTTTGCCAACTAAGCCAGCCAGGCTCCCCTGGAAAAGATATTTTTTAAAAGTTTTATGAAATAATGAAATAAAAGATAATTTTGTTCTTAAAGCATATGAATAGACGAAAAATCTAAAACTCATTTTATGAACTAGATAACCTTTACACTAAACAGGGCAAGCATGAGAAAGGAAAATTACCAGCCAACTTTTCATGAACAAAGGCAAAATTATTAACAGATATTAACAAATCAAGTCCAACAATGTACTAAAATGATAATGTATCATTATTCAGCTTAGTCTATTCTGGTAATACAAGACTTATCCACATTAGAAAATTGTAATTACTTCTGATTCTGGCCACGAAAAACCACTTAGTAGCAGACAAACCAAACCCTCCCACTAAGAACAAGTGCAAAAAACGAAGAAAAAACAAAAAAAAGCAAAACAAAACCCAGAAAATCTCAAGGCATTATTAAAAAATTACCAAAGCAACCAGAATCTGAGAGGCTAACATATTCCCAGTGAGATGGGAAATAACATTGAGGTGAGTCTGGTGTTCTGTACTGCTTGTACCCTCTCCCAATTTATAAGCAGCATGAAGCTGAGAGGCTGAGAAGCCAAGTAGAAAGCGGGGTTACAAGGCTGAGAAGTTGAGCAGAGCCTGAAGCAGCTTCATGGGGATTGGGAGACCAAAGTTGGAATCCAGAACAACCAAAGGCAGACAAGACCTGAAGTCAAGGAGGCTGCATTAAGCTAGTAAGCAATGCTTCCATCAGTCTTACGGTGTAGGAGAGACACAAATTGGACTTCAGAGTTTGCCAAGAAGGAGGGGCTTGAACATTCCACAGGCTCTCTCTGGGATTCCCTGGAGAGTGCACACTAGAATGAGGATAAGTAGAAATACATAGTGTCAAAACACCCAGCTCCCACACAGTTCAACAGGATTAAGTTGGCTTGGCCCTACCCTGACTGCCTGCAAGAAGCAAAACTAAATCCTTTCTGGAAGCACAGAAAATCATCCTGAGCCAAACTGTTTTCATAAGCAGTTTCTGGCACTGAATAAAAATTACCAATCATAGCAAAGAAAAAACCAAATGCCCACCAAAAGAGAGAAAACAGAAAAAGGTAAAAGACCTGCGAGGGATGTACATACTAGAGTTACTGGACAAGGGCTTTTAAATAACTAAATATGTCCAAGGAAATATGTGACAAGATGAAGAACATTGGCAGAGAACCAAAGCCTATCACAAAGAACCAAATGGAAATTCTAGAATTAAAAAATACAGTAATTGAAATTAGGACTGCAAACAGGTGGGTTTAATAGATTAGTTACAGCTAAACTATAATCCGGCAGGAAGTATGCAGACTGAGGCCCTGAGGAGGAAAATGGAAAATACAGAAAATAGAATGAAGAAACCTAAAACACAGCAGTCTAATGAATGTGTAACTGGCACTCACAGGAGAGAAGAAATAAAATGGAGCAGAAATCTGAGTAAATAATGGTCAAGATTTTTCTAAAACCAATGCAAGTTTTCATAGCTGAAGATTCAAGAAAGCCTATAAATATCAAGCTGGACAAACCACAAAGAAAACCACACCTAGATGTCACAGTAAAGTTGATAAAACTCCCAACACAAGGAGAAAATCTTAAAAGCAGACAGAGGGGAGAAAACAAAGGATTTTCCAAAGGAGTAGCAGGAAGACTGACAGATGACTAATAGGCTAGGAACCAGAACAAAATCAGAGACATAAAGTATCGAAGGAAGATCAATACCAACCTACAATTCTTAGCAAAAATACTATTCAAAAAGAGGGGACAGTACAGACATTTTAAGGTAAATACTGCACTAAAATAAATACTGAGCAGAGTTCTTTGGGCTTTTGCTTTAGTTCTTTAGGAAGAAAAATGATCCTCCTAAGTAGAAGCACAGAAATAAAGGAGTGAAAGGGTTAAAAAAAAAAAGTGAGCAAAGCTAAGTAAATATTCATTGTATAAAATAAAAACAAAGTCCTGTAGCAGTTAGACTATATACAGAACTATATAATACTTCACAGCAATAGTATAATAGGAAGGGAATAAAAGTGTTCTAATGTCCTTGTATCTTCTGTGAAGTGGTAAACGTACTATTAAGAGTACTCTTTACAAAGTCAAGAATGCAGGTTGTAATCTTTAGAGTACCTACTAAAAGAATAATAAGCTAACATAAAAAAAGTGGAACTACTTAATCCAAAAAGAAGTCATGAAAAGAGAAAAATTTCAATAAAATTTGCTACATCACTAGATTAAGAAAGCGAATTTAGATATGATTATTTAAATGTAGCAGAGGTGCCTGGGTGGCTCGCTCAGTTAAGTGTCCGACTTTTGATTTAGGCAAAAGTCATGATCTCATGGTTTACAAGTTTGAGCCCCATGTTGGGGCTGTGTGCTGACAGCATGGAGCCTGCTTGGGATTCTCTCTCTCTCAACAATTTTTTTTAAACCAGAAAAAGAGTATTTATAACAAACTTATGGTAAACATCATAGGTAAACATCATACTCAATGGTACAATGTGAAAAAGCAATTACTTTTTTTTTGAGTAGGCTCCATGTCCAACATGGGGCTTACACTCAACACCCTGAGAGATCAAAAGCCGCATTCTCTAACAGATGGAGCCAGTCAAAAGCTTCTGAGAAAGGAGTTTCTTATTTAAAATAATAAGAACATAACGTTTCTAGACAAAAAATCACTATAAAGGTCAAGAGGATTTCATTAACAATAAACAAGAAATACAGCTTACATCCCTGCAAAATGAAAATATTAATCTAACAAATCTTACATAGGAAATACAAAATCCAACTGAAAACAGTAAAGAAGACCTATATAAATGGAGAGTTTGGAAATCAATTCTCACCTTTCTGGTCAATTGATTTTTAAAAAATTTTTTTTACTGTGTTTTATTTATTTCTGAGAGAGAGAGCAAGCGAACAAGCAGGGGAGGGTCAGAGAAAGAGGAAGATACAGAATCCGAAGCAGGCTCTAGGCTCTGAGCTAGATGTCAGTACAGAGCCCGACGCGGGGCTCGAACCCACAAACCGTGAGATCATGACCTGAGCCAAAGTCGGACACTCAACCGACTGAGCCACCCAGGCGCCCCTCTGGTCAATTGATTTTTGACAAGTGTGCCAAGAACCATTCATTGAGGAAAGAACAGTCTCTCTAACAAATGGTACTAGGATGATTGGATATCCAAATGTCAAAGATTCAAAGTGAACCCATACACCTCGCACCATACTCAAAAATTAACTCACAGACCTAAATGTCAGCTAAAACTATAAAACTCTTACAAGTAAATAGAAGTAAATCTTCATGACCCTGGATTAGGGAACGTTTTTTGTTTTTGTTTTTTTAAGTTGATTTAGAAAGGGAGGGAGGGAAGGAGAAGGGGATGAGGTGGGGGAGAGAGAGATAAACACAAGTGGGGGAGGGGCAGAGAACAAGAGGGTAAGGGATAGAATCCCAATCAGGCTCTGCACTGACATAGGTCTTAAACTCAAAAATCAAACTCATGAACCATGAAATCATGACCTGAGCCCAAACCAAGAGCTGGATGTTTAACAGACTGAGCCACCCAGGCCCCCGAAGCAATGGTTTCTTAGACGTGACCCCAAAATCATAATCAACCAAAGAAAAAAATTTGGACTTCACTAAAATTAAATTTTTGTGTTTCAAAGAACACCTAATAGCCAAAACATATAGAAGAGTGACAAATGGATAAGGAAAAAATAGCCATAGGATGGAATTTTAGTCTGCAGTTGAAAGGAACAAAACACTGGGGTGCCTGGGGCACTCAGTCGGTTGAGCATCCAACTTCAGTTCAGGTCATGATCTCATAGTTTGTGGGTTTGAGCCTCAAGTCGGGTTTTGCATGGACAGCACAGACCCTGCTTCAGATTCTGTCTCCCTCTCTGCCCCTCCCCTGCTCATGCTCTTTCAAAAATAAACTTAAAAAAAAAAAGGAACTAAATACTAATTCATATTACAACATGGATAAACCTCAAAAATAAGCAAAATGAAAGAAGCCAGACACCAAAGACCACATATATTGTGTGATTCCATTTACATGAAATGTCTAGAATAGGCAACTCCATAGAGAAGAAAGCAGATTAGCGTTTGCCTAGGTCTGTGGGAAGGGAAGGAATGATGGCTAAACAGGTACAAGTTTTCTTTTTGGTGTGATGAAAATGCTCTAAAATTAGGTAGCAGTGATGGTTGCACAATTCTGAACGTACTAAAAACCACTGAATTGTATACTTTAATTATTTTAATGTTTATTTTTGAGAGAGAAAGAGTATGAGTGGGAAAGGGGCAGAGAGAGAAACACACACAGAATGCTGTCAGCACAGAGCCCGATGTGCAGCCTGAACTCATGGATCACAAGATCATGACCTGAGCCAAAGATAGGAGAGAGAAAATCCCAAGCAGGCTCCACACTGTCAGTGCAAAGCCGGATGCAGGGGCTCGATCTCATGAACCCTGAGATCATGACCTGAGCCAAAATTAAGTCAGCAGCTTAACCAACTGAGCCACCCAGGCACCCCTACTTTCTCAGACATTCTTGAATTCGAGTGATATAAATAGTCTTGTTGAAACCACTTTTTCTTTCTTTTTAAATGTTCTGTAGGCAAACCTCATACCAATGAATATAGCCTCCATACTAGGAAAGAGAAACAGGAGAAGGGTGTGTTAATCCAAAAGAAGGCAAGAAAAGAGAGGAAAGAAAGAAACCTTAAAAAAGTAGAACAGATATCACAAAATAACATAATAAGAACCCAAGCATTTAGAAATCCCATTGAAAATGGACCACATTTTCTACTTCTGAAGTAAAAATTAACAAACTGGACAAAACCCAAAATGCAGACATCTACTGATTATAGGAGACATGATTATGATTATAAGGGCAGTGAAAAGAAAGGTTAAAAGTAAAAGCATGGAAAGAGGTGTTATAACCAGACAGGCCCTACCTAACCAAAGGAGAGCTGTACAGCAGTACAACACAGAAGACCTTAAGGCAAAATACGATCTACATCTGGACAAATAGTGGATCGCTAACCTTCATCAGGAATATCACAATTCTAAGCTCAGTTTCCCTCTGACAGCCCCCTCAAACCCTCCCTAGAACTACCTGTTCTCCACTTGGGCACTGATTCAGTTCTTTGTAACCTCCCCAAGAATATCCCCCTAATGGTTGTCCCCTCTCTCTCCTGCATAATGAATTTCCTCTTTCCTGCAAGGTAATTCTCAACAACATATAAACATGCTTATATCACTTCATTTAAAAACAAAGAACAACCCCTGCCCCCTGCCACCCTCTCCTGACCCTATATCCCTTCGTTTCTCTATTCCTTGTACAGAAAAAGTCATCAATACTTTGTCTCTACTTGATGTCTCCAGTTACTACTGTTTCCCTTTAACCCTTCTCTGGTCAGGCTGCCCCTGCCACCCACCTCCTTCCACCAGTTCAGGCCCCTTCTTCAAGGTCTCCAGCAACCTTACATTTCTAGGGTCACGTGGGAGGCTCAATCGGTTAAGTGTCCGACTTCAGCTAGGGTCATGATCTCCTGGTTTGTGGGTTTGAGCCCTGCATCAGGCTCTGTGTTGACAGCTCAGAGCCTGGAGCCTCCTTTGGATTCTGTCTCCCTTTCTGTCTGTCCCTCCCTCCCTCATGCTGTCTCTCTCTCTCATAAATAAACCTTAAAAAAAATGTAAAACCCTTACATTTCTAGATCTGACCTGCTGTGCCCATCAGCAGCATGTGACACAGCAGAGTCTCTCTTCTTGAAAACCACTCAGTTGGGTTCCAGTTGCCTTCTCTCCCAGCTCACTGGCCACTCCTTTCCACCATTCAGTGCTCGTATCTTTACCCATGTGTTCAGGCTTTCCTGTCTCCTTGAGAGGACTCTCAGTATAATCTTCAGCCTGGGCCTTCCCAGCTCCCGCATCCAGCTGCCTGCTTGACATCCCCACTCTGATAGCTGGTAAAGCGCGTCACATTCAACATGCTTGAGACCGAACTCCTGACTCCCGATATTTACACCAGTCTTCCCTAGCCCAGCTCCATCCTTTTTGTCCCCCAGATGCTGAACCGGTTTAGACTCCTTTCACTCCTACTCCATAACCAATCTCTCAGGAAATCCTACTCTGCCTTCCAATTGTATCCAGAATCTGCCCCCTTTCTCAGAAGTGCACCATGACCACTTATCTTACCTAAGTTATGGTTACATCCTCCTAATTCTCCCACTTTTATATATATATATATATTTATTTATTTTTGAGAGACAGAACATGAGTGGGGAATGGGCAGAAAGACACAGAGACACAGGATCCAAAGCAGGCTCCAGGCTCTGAGCTGTCAGCACAGCCTGATGCAGGACTTGAACTCACGAGCCATTGTCTCTTTTGTTATTTTCTGTCTCCACCCAGGAGAATGTAAGCCCCAACAGGGCAGGGGCTTTGTTTTGTTCACTGCTTTCTCCCCAGAAGCTAGAAGAGTGCCTCGTATACAGTAGGTACCCTGTAAGTATTCACTGAATGAATGTCAGGACCGGGGAGAGGGTGCTGCTGTCTTCCTACTATTCCACAGTGTCCTGACGCTCCTGCAGTTACACAAGAGATGCCGGAGACACAGTAAAATTAGACGTGAAATTGTCATTATAGCAAACATTATTTATGATGCAGATCTAAAGAGAACAGAGTTATACAAGGTTGCCTCACATGAGGTCAATGTACAGATCTCAAAATAACTAATCAGAATATGCAAAATAGGATTCATTTTACTATCAAACCAAAAACTAGATAGTACCAAGAAAGAAACTTAAGAAAAATATGTAAAACCTTCATGGAGAAATTCATCAAACTTGAATAGAAGGATATAAAAGGGAGATCTGAATAAACAGAATTAAGCTTTATTCATAGCTAAGAACACTCAATATTTTATTTTTTTAAATGTTTTATCTATTTCTGAGAGAGAGACAGCGTGAGTAGGGGAGGGTGAGAGAGAGAGGGAGATACAGAATCCGAAATAGGCTCCAGGCTCTGAGCTGGCAGTCAGCACAGAGCCTGATGGGGGGCTCAAATCCTCGAACTGTGAGATCATGGCCTGAGCCAAAGTCAGACGCTTAACTGACTGGGCCACCCAGGCGCCCCAAGAAGACTCAGTATTTTACAGGTATCCCGATATCCCAAATTCATCTATAAATTCAGTGCTCCAGCAAAAATTTTCCAAGGAATTCAATAAACTAATTCCAAAATTAGTATTGAAAGAATGAAGAAGTACATAATTTTTAAAAAAATTTCTGAACAAATACAATAAGAGGGATTCACTCTACCAGATACCAAGGAATGTTAAAAAGCTATGGCAATTAACAGTTATACTAATGCAAAAATAGAATAGAATACAGCCCAGAAACATAACCCTGTTGATGTAAAATTTCACAGAGGTTATGACTAAATAGTATCACTAATCAGAGAAAAAAGTAATGATTTCGATAAACTGGTGTTGTGACAATTGGCTTTCCATACAAAATAAATGAGATTACAGAGTACACAGATATAAACTGCAGGTGGATTAAACACCTAAATATGAGGAAAAAAGCCCTAAGTTTGAAACCATGAAAAAATCTCTATGCCACTGGAACACAGAAGGTGTTTTTGTTTTTTTATTAATGTTTATTTTATTTCTGAGAGAGAGTGTGAGCAGGGGAGGGGTAGAGAGTGGGACAGACGATCTGAAGCTGATAGCAGCCAAGCCCAGCATGGGGCTTGAACTCACGAACCAGGAGATCATGACCTGAGCTGAAGTCACTCAACGGACTGAGCTGCCCAGGCGCCCTGGAACATATTCTTAATAATCAAAGATGCAGGGGTGCCTATGTGGCACAGTTGGTTAAGCATCCAACTCTTGATTTCAGCTCAGGTCATGATCTCATGGTTTGTGAGTTTGAGCCCCGCATTAGGCTCCCTGCTGACAGTGCAGAGCCTGCTTAGTATTCTCTTTCTCTCTCTGCCCCTCCCCTGCATGTGTGTGCTCTCTTTCAAAATAAAAAAAATATGTATTACTTAAAAAAAAACTTATGAAAGATCTCAAATCAACAATCTAACTTTACAACTTAAGGAGCTAGAAAAAAATCAAATCCAAAGCCAGCAGAAAGAAGGAAACAAAGATTAGAGAGAGAATAGAAAAACCATAGAGAAAAATTAAGGAAACAAAAAGATCAACAAAACTGACAAGAGTTTAGCTAGAGGGACTAAGAGAAGAAGACTCAGGTACTAAAATCAGAAATGGAAGTAGAAGCATTACTACCAATTCTATGGAAATAATAAGACTGTAAGAGTTCTAGAACAGTTACACACCAACAAACTGGATAACCTAGATGAAATGGACAAATAGCTAAGACTAAATCATGAAAAAATAGAAAATCTGAATAGATCTTTATCTAGTAAGGAGACTTAATCAGTACTCAATCAGTATTTAAAATCCCCCAACAAAGAAAAGGAGGAAACACTTGCTCACTCATCCTATGAAGCCTCATTATTCTGAATCCAAAGCCAGACAAAGACATTCAAGAAAACTATAGACCAATATCCCTTATGAACATCGACACAAAAATCGTCAACAAAATATTAGCAAATACAATTCAGTGGCATGTTAAAAGGATTACATATCATGATCAAGTGGGATTTATTCCTGGAATGCAAGGATGATTCAACACGAAAATCGATCAGTGTCCTACTATGCTGCGTCAACAGAATGAAGGGAAACAACCACATGATCATCTCAATTGATGCAGAAAAAGCACTTGACAGAATTCAACACCTTTTCATGAGAAAAACACTTATGAAACTAGGAATAGAAGGAAACTAGATTAACATAATAAAAGCCATCTATGAAAAACCCGCAGAAAACATACTCAGTGATGAAAGACTGAAAATGTTCCCTCTAAAATCAGAGATGAGGCAAGGATGCTCACTATTACCACTTGTATTCAACAGTACCGGAAGGGCACCTGCATCACTCAGTCAGTTAAGCATCCGACTCCTGATTTCAGTTGAGGTCTTGATCCCAGAGTCATGGGATTGAGCTCTAAGTCAGACTCCACACTGAACATGGAGCCTGCTTAAGATTCTCTCTCTCTCTCTCTCTCTCTCTCTCTCCCCCCCCCCCCCNCAACAACAACAACAAAAAACAGTGTTGGAAGTTCTACCCAGAGCAGTTAGGCAAGAAAATGAAAATACCTCTATGTTGGAGAGGAAGAAATAAAATTATCTCTGCTTACAGATATGATATTCTATGTAGAAAAGCCTAAAGATAACACACAAACACACATACACAATTAGAAGTAACGAATCCGCAAAATAGCAGGATACAAAGCAAACAAAAATCAGTTGCATTTCTATATGCTAACAATGAACAAGCTGAAAGGGAAATTACAAAAACAATTCCACTTACAACAGCATCAAAAAGAATAAAATATTTAAATAACTAACCAGGGAGGTGAAAGACTGGTACAATGGAAACTACAAAAAACATTGCTAAAGAAATCAAAGAAGACATGATAAACAAAAACACATCCCTATTTGTGGAATGAAGACTTAATATTGTTAAAATGTCAGTACTACCCAAAATCATTTACAGAATCAATACAGTCCCTTTCAAAAATCCCAATCATGTTTTTTTTTTAGATGAAACAGAAAAACCTATCCTAAAATTCATATGATTTGAGGGGACCCAAATATGCAAAACAATTTTGAAAAAGAACAAAATGGAAGGACTCCTACTTCTTGATTTCAAAACCTACTACAAAGCTACAGAAATCAAAACAGTGGTATTGGCATAAATAGTCAATGGAACAAAATAGCCTTGAAATAAACCCTTGCATATAAGGTCAAAAGATTTTTGGCAAGGGTACCAAGACAAATAGAGAAAAGGACAGTCCTTTTAACAGATGTTGCTGGGAAAAGTGGATATCCACATGCAAAAGTATTTAACGCCATATGCAAAAATTAACTCAAAATGGATCAAGGACCTAAATGTAAGACGTTTTTTCAACAGAAAAATTCTTAGAAGAAAAAACAGTACAAAAGTTTCAAGACCTTGGATTTGCAGTGATTTCTTGGCTCTGACACAAAAGGAGCAGGTAACAAAAGAAAAATCAAACTGGACTTTATGAAAACTTAATATTTTGTGCAAGTCATTATCCATAGAGTAAAAAGAGAACCCACAGAAGGGGAGAAAATACTTGCAAATGATATATCTGGGTAAGGAATTAATACTTGAAATATACAGGGACCGCTGGGTGGCTTAGTTGGTTAAGCATCTGACTCTCAGTTTCAGCTCAGGTCATGATGTCACAGGTTTTGAGTTTGAGCCCCATATGAGGCTTCATGCTGACACTGTGGAGCCTGCTTGGGATTCTCTCTCTCCCTCTCTCTCTGCCCGTCCCCTACTTGTGTTCTGTGTCTCTCTCTCAAAAATAAAAATAAGTAAACTCAAAAAAAATTTTTTTAAATACTTAGAATATATAGAGAGCTCCTAAAATTCAGTAACAAAAGACCAAAACAACTGGATTTAAAAATGGGCAAAGGACTTCAATGGACATTTCTCCAAAGAAGATAGGTGAATGGCCAACAAACACATAAAGAAATGCTCAAAATCACTAATCATTAGGGAAATATAAGTCAAAACTATAATAAGATACCACCTCACACCCATTAGGATGGCTACGATCAAAAAAACAGGAAACAGCAAATGTTGGCAAGGATGTGGAGAAATTTGAACCCTTAAGCACTTGCAGGTGGGAATGTAAAATGATACACTGTGAAAAACTAAAAATGAAATTACCATATGATCTAGCAGTTCCACTTCTGGGTATATCTTCAAAAAAGAACTGAAAGGCAAGGACTTGAGAGGTATCTGGACACCCATGTTCACAACAGAATTCATTACTCATATAGCTGAAACATGGAAGCAATCCAAGCATCTACTGATGGATGAATGGGTAAGTGAAATGTGGTGTATACATAATGGAGTATTGTTCAGTCATAAAAAGGAATTTTGTTCTGAGATATGGGGACATTAACGTTAAGTGAAACAAACCAATCAAAAAAGATAAATACTGTGTGATTACATTTTCGTGAGGTACTTAAGAGTATTTGGAATATACAGACACAAAGTATAATAATAGTTGTCCAGGGCTTGAGGGGGAAGGCAGAATGAGGAGTTATTATCATTAAATGGGTAAAAACTGAAATGTTTTACAAGATAAAAAAGGGTTATGGGGATGGATGGTGGTGACAGTTGTACAACACTATGAATGTATTTAATACCACTGAACTGTACATTTATTTTTATTTTTTTTAATTTTTTTATTATTTTTTTTATTTCTAGGAGAGAGAGAGACAGCGTGAGCAGGGGAGGGTCAGAGAGAGAGGGAGTGACAGACTCTGAAACAGGCTCCAGGCTCTGAGCTGGCAGTCAGCACAGAGCCCGACGCGGGGCTCGAACCCACGAACCGCGAGATCATGACCTAAGCGAAAGTCGGCCGCTTAACCGACTAAGCCACCCAGGCGCCCCTGAACTGTACATTTATTTTTAAAAATTTATTTATTTTGAGAGAGAGAGCAGGAGGGGCAGAGAGAGATAGAGATAGAGAATCCCAAGAAGTCTCCACACTATCAGCACAGAGCCCATTGTGGGGCTCGAACTCATGAACTGGGAGATCACGACCTGAGCCAAAACCAAGAGTTTGACACTTAGTTGACTGGGTCACCTAGGCGCCACTATTTATTATTATTTTTTAAAGATTTTATTTTTAAGTAATCTCCATTCCCAGTGTGGGGCTCGAACTCACAACCCTGAGATCAAGAGTCAGCACTCCTCCACCTAGTGTGCCAGCCAGATGCTCCTGAACTGTACATTTAAAAACGGTTAACGAGGAGTGCCTGGGTGGCTCATTCGGTTAAGCATCCAACTTCGGCTCAGGTCATGATCTCACAGTTCGNTGAAATTAATTTTACACTATATGTTAACTAACTAGAATTTAAATAAAAACTTGAAACATTAAAAGAAAATAAAAATATAAATGGATAAGGTGGTAAATGTTATATATATGAAAGAAAATATTGCCTCTTAGAGAAACCAGATTTTTCTCTGAAGAAGATTATGAAGGACTGCAGAGAAAGAGGACTAATATTTCAAGGTCTTCCTCTAAGGAAAGAGCCAGCTGGTCACCTAATCACCCTATACAGCATAATGTCCTTCAACTCAGATGGACAACAAGACCACTTTAATGTAAGCAGTACCTGTCACTTTGTCACCAATAGAAAGAAATCACAGATAATTTCATATCATGTTATAGCTGTCAGTTATCTTGAAATAATGTTTACTGTGATCACTAATTTGAAATTCTAGTAATTAGACTCACTGCTAGATTGTTATTTAATGCCCTAACAAAGAAGTACACATTTTGGTAACTATACTAATGTAACTGGCTTCCTTTGTTATTTTGATGTAATTTTTACTATATGTTATTTAAAACCAATTTTCTTAGGTGTCCATAGAAGCCTACCTTTCAACAAGCCCTGCACAGAGCTGCCAGTTAGTTTCTCAGTGCCTTCATCTTCTTATCCTAATTTTAATTTTTATTAAATTAATATATATTCATAACTTTAAAAATAAGTAGGGATACCTGAATGACTCAGTCAGTTAGGTGTCCAACTTTGGCTCAGGTCATGATCTCATGGTCCATGAGTTCAAGCCCTCCGTCAAGCTCTGTGCTGACAGCTCAGAGCCTGGAGCCTGCTTTGGATTCTGTGTCTCCGTCTGTCTCTGCACCTACCCCATTAGCATTCTGTCTCTCTCTCTCTCAAAAATAAGTAAACATTAAAAAAATGTGTTTAAGTAAGTAAAAGCACAGCAATGAAAGAAAAATAAAGAGGACTAGGTCAGAATTAAAAACTACCATGTATCAAATGATACTATCAAGAAAATGAAAAGATGAAATGGGAGAAAATGTTTGTAAATCACGTATTTAATAAGCACCTATTATTCAAAAATATATATAAAGAACTCTTGCAACTCAACAACAAAAAGACAACTCAATTAACAAATGGGCAAAGGAAATGAATAGGTTTTTCTCCAAAAAGATACCCAAATGACGATTAATAAGAACATGAAAAGATGCTCAACATCATTAGGGAAATGCAAATCAAAACAACAACGAGCTACCAATTTATACCTACTAGAATGGCTATTTTTTTTTTTTTTTTTTATAGTTTATTGTCAAATTAGTTTCCACATAGAATGGCTATTTTCTTTTAAGGAGATGAAAAGTAAGTGTTAGTAGGATGTGGAGAAATTGGAACCTCTGTGCATCGCTGGTGGGAAGGTAAACTGGTGCAGCCACTGTAAAAATCAGTAAGGCGGTTCCTCAGGAAGCTGTAGACACAGGTCACCACACGACGCAGCAATCCCACTCCTAAGTATATTTCTGAGAGAACTGCAACGGTGACTGATGCAGGTACTTGTGTGCCAGTGTTCACTGTGGCACTATTCCCAGTAGCTGAAAGGTGGAAATAACCCAAGTGTCCAACCACAGATAAGTGGAAAAACAAAATGTGATATTTGTACACAGTGGAAATCTTCTTATTTAGCCTTAAAAGGGAATGAGGGGGGCGCCTGGGTAGCTCTGTTGGTTAAGCATCTGACTTCAGCCCAGGTCACGATCTCACGATCTGTGGGTTTGAGCCCCATGTCGGGCTCTGTGCGGACAGCTCGGAGCCTGGAGCTTGCTTCATATTCTGTGTCTCCCTCTCTCTCTGCCCCCCCCCCCACCTCACTCTCTGTCTCTCAAAATAAAGACAAAAAAATTAAAAAAAAAAAAAAGGGAATGAGGTTCTGACATATGCTACAACATAGATGAACTCTGAAAACATGTCAAACACAAAAGGACAAACATAGCAACACCTCACTTATATGAATTATCTCAAATAGGCAAATTCACAGAGAAATCAGATTAGAAGTTACTAGGGACTGGGGAGAGCACAATGGGGAGTTATTGCTTAATAGGTACAGAATTTCTGTTTGGGGTGGTGAGAAAGTTCTGGAAATATTGATGATGTGTGACATTGTGAATGTAAGTAATGACACTGAATTGTACACTTAAAAGTGGTTAAAATGGGGGCACCTGGGTGGCTCAGTTGGTTAAGCGTCCAACTCTTGATCTTGGCTCAGGTCATGATCTCACGGTTCATGAGTTCAAGCCCCATGTTGGGCTTTGCACTGACAACGCAGAGCCTGCTTGGGATTCTCTCCCTCTCTCTCAAAAATAAACAAACATTAAAAAAAGGGGTTAAAATGGCAAACTTTTTGTTATGTATATTTTACCATAAAAAAATGACAAAAGTTAGACAGTTACATATGATCCAGTAGTTCCACTCCTACATCTATGTATACACAGAAGACTTGAACACAGCATTATTCATGATGGCTTTTACCTTTACGTTAAAGAGTCTTAAAAAAGTCTTTATATCCCGATGCTTAAATAATTATTTCTTCATCTGTGATGTTACTACCAGATATTACTAACATACCAGCATATAACCTACTCCTACGTCAGTTCCTCACTTTTAAATACAAATAACCAAGACCACTGGACGTTCCAGGAAAACATCAAAACTAAAAGACAAAAATAAAGCTGGAACCTAAAGGACAGACAACACAGGGTCCCAGGAAAACTTACATTTATATACATAGGTCTTGGAGGGGCAGGAGATACTCTCTGCATAAAACAATGACAAAATATCATGAAAAAGGAATAGCAGAACGACCTCTTTCATGGATGGCCACAGTAAACATGGATGGAGTTTGGAGATAAGGTCAAGAAAACGTCCCCATCTCCATAGATTTCTCCAACAAAAATATACACATAGCCACAAGGCATATTCAAAGATGCTGGACAATATTAGCCATCATGGAGATGCAAATTAAAACCATCATGACATGCTACTTCAAGTCCCACTAGGATGGCTAGATTCAAAAAGACCAATAATTGAAGGGCGTCTGCATGGCTCAGTTGGTTAAGTGTCCGACTCTTGGTTTCGGCTCAGTTCATGATCTCGCAGTTTTCAAGTTCAAACCCTGTGTCAGGCTGGCAATTCGGAGCCTGCCTGGGATTTTCTCCTGTCTCTCTACTCCTCCCCTGCTCATGCTCTCTCTCTCAATAAGCTAAAAACAACAACAACAAAAACCCACAATAATTCCAAGTGCTGGTGAGGATGTGGATAAATTAGAATCCTCATATACCACTAGTGGGAATGTTAAGTGGTACAGCCACTGTGGAAAATCATTTGGCACATTCCTCAGAAAGTTAAACACTGAGTTTCCATATGATCTAGCAGTTCTGTTCCTGGGCATGTATCTAAAAGAAATGAATATACATTCACACAAAAACTTACACACAGTGTTCAGAGCAGCACTACTGATATTTTCCGAAGTATGGAAAAAACCAAATGTCCGTCAACAGATGAATGTATAAAAAATGAAGTATACCTATAAAATGGAATATTATTCAGCAATAAGGAATGATGTGTTGATCATTGCTACAACTTGGATGAATCTTAAAAACATTATACAAAATGAAAGCAGCAAGACACAAAAGACCAGATATTGTATGATTCCATTTTTAGAAGTGTCTAGAATAGGCAAATCCACCGAGAGAGGATTGTGGCTGCTAAGAGCTAAGAAGGTGGAAGGAATGAGGAGCGACTAGTAACAGTTACAAGGTTTCTTTTTGGAGTGACGGAAATGTTCTGAAATTAGTAGTGATGGTTGTACAACACTGAGTCTACTAACTGCCACTGAAGTGTACACTTTGAGTGTACTGCCTGGGCGGCTCAGTTAAATGTCCAACTCTTGATTTTGGCTCAGGTCATGATCCCAGGGTTGTGGGGTCGAGCCCCATGTTAGGATCTGCACTGATCATGGAGCCTGCTTAGGATTCTCTCTCTCTCTCTCTCTCTCTCTCTCTCTCTGCCCCTCCCCTGCTCATGTGTGCACACAGGCACTCTCTCTTGCTCTCTCAAAAAATAAAAAAATAAAAGGGTGAATTTCATGGCATGTAAATTACTTATCAATAAAGATATTATAGCATGAAAAAGAAAGCCTTCAGGGTGCCTGGGTGACTCAGTCGGTTAAGCGTCCGACTTAGGCTCAGGTCATGATCTCACGGTTCGTGGGTTCGAGCCCCGCGTTGGGCTCTGTGCTGACAGCTAGCTCAGAGCCTGGAGCCTGTTTCGGATTCTGTATCTTCCTCTCTCTCTGACCCTCCCCTGCTCACGCTGTCTCTCTCTCTCAGAAATAAATAAAACATTAAAAAAAAAATTTTTTTTAATTAAAAAAAAGAAAGAAAGCCTTACAGAATGATAGACAACCAAAAGATATGAGGAAGAAAAGATCAGAGACTGAGACTCAAATCCGGCAGGTCCAACATCAAGTGACACAAATTTCAGAGAAAACAGAACAAATGAAAGTGAGGAAATTATTTTTAAAAATTAATGCAAGGCTATTTCTAAGAAACAAAAGACCTGCATATAGAAAGGGGCTATCAACTACGGGCACGTACATTCCTATACAAAGTCCCATTCCACAGCACAGCACTGAGAAATTTCACGGGAGGTCAAAGAGCCTAACGGCTTCCATAGTAAAAAACAAAAAACAAAGGACTGAAATTACAATGCATCAAACTTTTAAGCACAAGTAACAGAAGCCAAACACAATATAACCTTAAAGATCCTGAGGGGAAAATTATTTTCAACTTCACTTTTATATGTATATATGTTATATATACATACAAACGTATACATTTATATATATAATTCATTTTCAACTTTATACTCAGCCAAACTGCGTGAGTTCTGAATAAAGACATGCAGTTGCCAAAAATTTATCTCGAACTGAAAGTGTGTTCCAGCAAAATGAGGGACTATGCCAAGAAAGCAGAAGGCCATGTGGCCTGGAAAGCGGGGTATCCCCCATGGGACAATGGCCAAGGGCAGTCCCAGGTGATAAAAAGGAAGTTTCTGGACAGTAGTGAGGCAGCCAGCAGGCCCAGAGAGTAGCCTGGTCAGATCAGAATAGAGAACAGAAGGGCACCAGGAAAAATAAGAAATCATGAGATTATTTGGTATGTCTGCATATTTGAAAAATAATTCTGATGAAGGCTGGCAGATCTGGTGGAACATGTGAAAACATTACAAATAAGAATTTAGAAAATGGAGGGGCGCCTGGGTGGCTTAGTCGGTTAAGCGTCCGACTTTCGCTTAGGTCATGATCTCGCGGTTCGTGGGTTTGAGCCCCGCGTCGGGCTCTTTGCTGACTGCCAGCTCGGAGCCTGGAGCCTGTTTCAGTCTGTGACTCCCTCTCTCTGACCCTCCCCTGCTCACGCTGTCTCTCTCTCTCTCTCCTAGAAATAAATAATTTTAAAAAAATATTAAAAAAAAAAAAAAGAATTTAGAAAATGGAAATGTATGAAAAAGATGAGGCAATCGTGTATTCTAGGAAAAATAAAACATGTAAGAAAAGGAAATTAAACCATAATATAGCAGGAGTCTCTGCAGTGAACAATATTTACATGCTCACAGTAAACAGAAATACTGGTGGTTACTGAACCCAAAATTGTGATGTAAGACATGGGGTGGGGCACAGGAGGCAGAAGTGATACAGCTAACTACTCACCTCTTATAAGCAGGAAATCAGTACATGATAATGATTAATTTGAGAGGAAATAAGAGGAAAAAAAAAGAAAAGAGAATAAAAAAAAAAAAAAGAGCAACAGGAAGGCGAATACCAGGATGTACAGCTGACAAGAGCTGCAAGCGAAGAAGTCAGGTCATGCAGTGGCCTGGATGGTTCCTATCAGAAGGCTTTCAGTGCCCCCTCCGGCCCTTGCCTCCACTGTGATTTGTTAAATGCTCTTACTGTGCAAAGTTATTAAGTACACAGCTCACAACAGTTCTCTGCGCAGCAGCAGGTATGACCTTAAACCTGGGAACTGGCCTAAAGGTCTATAGATATGGACCCATCCTCAGGCTCCACGCCATCAGGTGTCAGTGGGATGCTGACTTCATCTTTTCTAGATACTCTGGAGACCTGTCCTTCCTGCATGTTCTGTAGAGGGGCTCTCATGGAGGATGAGCTTTGGCTGAACCAGGTCAGGGCAGGGTGTAGCTGCTGGGGCCATGGCCTGGAGCTTCCCAGGGGCCACCCCTCTCCTGCTAACAACCACCTGTGAATCTAGGCTCCCTATGTATTTTTAGCTCCTTCCAGGACTTATTTCTTAGAGGAAGTTTTGGAAAGAGGCATGGATAGATAGAAATAGAAGTAGAGAAGTAGATGGCTTCTATCTCACCCATTCACAGTTCTGCACACCCTGCTGAGGCCCGTGGTTAGATCCCTGGTGCCTGGCACTCAATAAGGAGCCGTTGACGACATAAGCACAATACCAACTTTCCGTGTCCCACACTTCTTTGGGCCCTTCACATGCATTGCCACCTTCAGTCCTCACAAATGCCACCAGAGAAGGCAGGAGTAGCTCTACATTACACAGAAGAAACTGAGGGTTCGGGTAATTTCACTAGGGAGGAAGGAGCTGGGATCCAAGCCCACAGCCTGTACACCCAGCAGCTGCTGCCATAAATCCTTCTTTGAGAAAGGTCAGGTTAGGGGCGCCTAGGTGGCTCAGTTGATTAAGCGTCTGACTTCGGCTCAGGTCATGATCTCGCGGTTCGTGGGTCTGAGCCCCGTGTCGGGCTCTGTGCTGACAGCCAGCTCAGAGCCTGGAGCCTGTTTCAGATTCTGTATCTCCCTCTCTCTCTGACCCTCCCCTGCTCACACTGCCCCTCTACACACTCCCCCTCAGAAATAAATAAAACATTAAAAAAAAAAAAGGTCAGGTTAGGTAGACAGAAGGAAGGAAAGAATGGAAATAATAGCTGAGCTCACAGCTGACTCAAGAAGGGAAACTGAGGCCTTCTCCACTCGGAGGCTCTGAGGCTGGAGAATGAAATGCACACCCTTCTCTCCAGCCAGGGACCCATCCCTGCAGCACTCACCTTCTTCAGAGAGGTTGTTCTCTTTGGTCTCCTTGTCCATCTGGCAGCACCAGCCCTCCAGCCGCTCTGTTTCTGCCTGAAGTAGCTTCAAGAACCAGTAGCCATCCCGGCGGCAGGCCCCTGGCTGTGCTGGTTCTGCTGGAGAGCTGGAAGAGGTCTCGAGCCAGGGGTCAGGCGGGGGCAGCGAGGATGCCTCTAGGGCAGGGTCGCTGTTGTCTCCATAGGAGAGGTTGCGCTTGATCTGGGCAATCTTGGGGGCCTGCCGAGGGCCGGCATCAATGCTGATGGAGTTGGGGTGTGGGGTACAGTCCGGGAGGCTCCTCTCAGATGACTTACAGCTTGAGTCATTGGCATCCTGGGTATCTGAGTCGGTGTCCCGGCGGGAGGACATGCTGTGAGAGGGGGCGCTGCTTCTGGGGGGCAGGGGAGTGGAGTGGGGTGGGGACAGGAAGGGGTGAGAGTCACCAAGAGGGCCAGAGACCAGAGGCCACCCCGACCCGGACACACGGGAGACAGAGAAACAGATGCATCGTCTGCTCACCATGCGCCTGAAGCGGGTCCCACAGCCCCTGCCTCATTCTCTGCTCAGCCCTTGCCCCACCCGCGCCCACACGCGCACACACACACACGGACAAGGTCATAAGGTTGCCTGTTTACTGCAGTGGGGCCAGAAGACCACCAACACTGGGGTGCTGGGCCGTGTCTTTGCCGGCCGTGGCCCCCCACGGGCCAATTGATCTCATAGAGCAAGCGCTCACGGGCCCGCCCGCCTGCCTGCCCAGCCTCCCGTGCCTGGGCCACTGCCCAAACCCCAAACCCAGCTTGGTTATCAGAAATCCAGCAGGGAGAAGTGGGTTAGGGAGAGCAGGAGAGGTGAGAGCAGAGGGAGGGGGAGGAGAGGGAGAGGCAGCCACCGCCTCTGTGCGACTTACCGCCAGTCGTCCTCTACCTGAACCCCGATGGACTGGAATTTGGTAGCGGGACTGGGCTCCTCTTTTGGCACTGGCTGAATGCAGTCAACCTTATTGAAGGACAACGACAGCAACGGCACGGGGACAAAGACAAAAATAAAAAACAAACACCACACTTGCTGCTGAAATTCACATTAGTGGGACGACGCAGAAGGACACACAGACACGAGGCATGCGGACACTGCACGTGGGCCCGAGGCTGGACCCAGGTAAGCCGGGCACTGCTCATTCGCGCGGAGGCG
>NW_027532409.1:6004598-6167525 GCF_008692635.1 Crocuta crocuta
GGAGGCGGGCGGGCGGGTGGGCAGGAGGTGGGATGGGGTGGAGATGACTGGCTTTCCCTACTCTGAGGAGGGTGCCATCACATCGATTGCTTTGGGTCCGTTGTCCTCCGAGAGGTGGGAACCGTTCCTTCTAGTCCTCTCCTTTACACGCATCAAAGAGAAGAAAAAAAAGAAGGACGACGAAAGAGAAAGAAAACACACACACACACAAAGCCACAGCCGTTATCCGGTGTAGTCGAAGCTGGGGGCTGTCTTGAGGCATAGATCACTCCCCCAACCCTGCAGCTGAAGGGCAGGCTGGAGGCGCCTGTACTAGGGCCAAACCTTGGAGGGCGGTTCTGGATTTGAAAACTGCCCCCAAGGCAATAGCTAATAAGGTCCCAGGACACTACAGGATGCAGTCCCTGGGCCTTGATGGCTGAGGTTACCTTCAGCAGTGAGTGGGCCTGGGGAGCAGTAGAAAGGACCAGGGCCAGGGCCAAGTGCAAAGCAAACATGGCAGCAGTGATACCCTGAGTCTGCTTTCTTCTCTGAGACAAAGCTGCATGGACATGGAGCAGCCTGGCCAGCCCTTCCATCATTGCTCATGAATGAGGGAGAACCCACACTTGACCTAGGGCTTGAGGTACCAAGGGACGGGATAAGGGTGTCAGGGTATCCTTGGAAATTGGGGACTCCCAGTCTCTTTGCTTCACAGAAGTGGCAGAGGACTGGGTGCCAGGCTCCTCCTCGCCATGGGGATGCAACTGCATTTCTCCTTCAGCAGGCACCAGCTCAGGGAGTACAGCATCACCAATCTCACAGAGCTGCGACAAGAGCTTGGAACGGGTGGGGATGAAACCGGGGAAGGCCCAAGAGCTAGGATGCTCATCCCCAGGTGAGTTTCTGGATGAAAGGAACCAACAGTGAGACTAACTAAGACTTTCTGGAAAGACTGGAGTATCACGTTTGGCCAGGGAGATGGTGGGACTGCCCAAAGACCTTGGGTGGTCAAGACCAAGAGACTAGGCTACTTTCTATGTCCCTAAGAATCCCTCCTGGAGCAGCTGCACAGGGCAGGGACTTGAACCCCTTATGAAGGAGCCCAGAGAATATTAATCTCCTGGACAACTATTTGTCTACATGTAGGGAAACTGAAGTCCAGGCAAGTCCAAGAAATTGGCTAGTGAGTGTTTCTCTGGTGGGAATCCATTCAGTATCCCTTGTGTCCCAAGTTCTTTTGGCATTCTAGCGCTCTGCCATCCACTCTGCCACATCCAGTTACTCAGAGGCAGCTGGCAAAATGGGAGAGTGCTTCTAGCCCTAAATCACAATGTACACCACCCTGGCCTCCTTGAGGGCTCCACCTTCCCCAAGCTCAATGCTCACTGTAGCCACCTCCCTTCCTCCCTGCCCTGAGTATGTTCCACTTTAGTCTGGAGGTCCAGTCAGGGTAGGGGGAGTCCTCGCAGTCTGGACTGAAAGCAACTCTTGAATCTGCAAAGCAGGGCTCAAGATTCCCCAGCTCAGCTGACAAGACACATTACTGCTATCTGGTGTGTGCAGGAGGTGCTGCAAAGCAGTGGAGGGGAGCTGGTGCACCCTGTCCTAGTGTGCACCGTGGCCATGGGTGGACGGTGAGTTTGGGTTCCAGGAGGGTCTGCTGGCTTTGGCCACTTGGTCCTGGGGAAATATCTGCCTGGATCCTTTCCCATGGAGGGAGGCATCGGGACCGGCATCACACTTTTCATTTTGACATGGGCCTGGTGCCTCGAACCACCTACCTGTCCCCCAGGCCCGAGAGGGCTCTGGGTAAAGTTCCCCTCAAGCAACCCCCATGGCTCAAGGGCCCTGGGTCCTGGGCCCCAGGACCATCGACGTGTAGGCTCCATGCTGCTCCCGCTGCCAAGCGGGGCTGTGGCCTCCGCACCCGAGCTGACCTTGGATTAGAGAACTGTTAGGCCAGTCCCACCTCCCACGTGTTGGCTGGCAGGGCAAAGGGTGGAGTGGACAGACCAACAGACAGGTGAACAGTGGACAGGAGATGGCTGGCTGAGTGTAACTACATTCACTGGGATGACCCATCAGAAGAACAGGGACACGTGCCAACGGCTGCAGACTGCAACATGTGGGCAAATGTAAGGAAGGCATGGCTATGGGTGGAATTTGGTTTGGCCACTTGGAGCCAACCCCCCAATAGAGACAAACCACTTTGCCCAGGAGACCTAGTGGGCCTCCACCAGATGTAATTACACACAGGCAGGTGCACAGAATGGGCTGAGGACACAAGAGTGAAAGGGACCCCTACTTGTATTCCTATAGATGACAGTTTCCTTTTGGAGATGGCCTCAGAGTGGGATTCAGAGCTGGTCAGCGTCCCTTGTTCACTCTTCAGAGCTGCATGTTTTGGGGGTGGCTCCGGGGCCTCAGGGGCTGGGGTGACTCCACCCCGTGTCACACTGGGTGGTCGAGTACTGCTGTCCAGGCTGTCTGACGAGTTGCTCAGGCCCGACTGGCTTGTCACTTCACTCTTGTGGTCTTGGCTGTCCAGGTAGGTGTCCTGGGCAGACTCAGTACTGCTCTGGACTGTGACAGAGATGAAGGGTTTTGACGTGGTACGTGGAGGGACCGGTGGTGGGGTCTTCTTATAAGCCACTAGGCATGATGAACCTGCAGATAGGAAAGAGGAAGGCAGGGAGAAGGTGAGGTCCCAAACCTTTGGAGCCCCTTTCAAGTCTGAGGCCCCACCTGACCTGGCCCTAGCTCTGGCCTTGGCTATTCCCTCAGGAAGGATTTCTGGAGCAGGAGAATGGGGGTCGACAGAGCAGTGACCAAGACAGACAGACATGGGCCCTGCCCACTCTTCTACGAGTCCAAGGCCAGATCTAGCTGGGGATCCCAACACGGACCAACGATATCCTCCACCTCACAGTCACACACAAAGATATTATCCAGCTGGGGCATGGGCTAGATGATAAAGCTCATGGTGCCGCAGGCTGTGAAAGAGCCTGACCCAGTGGCAGGGGATGCAGTGACAGTGGAGCAGAGGTCAGGAGTGCTAAAGAATGTTAACCTTGCTTCCTCAAGCTCACGAACAGACCTACTGCTCCCGCTGGTCTTTTCCTTCCTTACCTTCCCTCTGCTTGGATGACTCCTTTCTGTCTGATCAAAGACCAACACATCCTTCAGGGTCCAGCTAACCCTACCCCCATCTTGTTATTCCCACCATCCTCTCATTATGTGAAAACCCCATTTACCAGTCTGCCTCCCTCAAGACTCCACCATACCTGGTCCACTTCCCCATTTTCCACCATGATTCGGGGAACCAGGCCCTACCATGGGTGGGGGTGGGGGTCATCTCTGAATCCCATTCCAGCCTGGCCTGGGGCTGGCCCACAGTTAAGGCCCACAGCTGGCTTCTTTAATGCTTAACGTTTTAAAACAGAAGGTGCTGTGGCTACTTGCTGTGAGGGTCTGGGTCAGATCCTGGGGCTTTTCTCAGCAACTTAATTCTAAATGCTGTTTCCCCCATGAGGACCAAAACAAACTGGGACTGGGAGTGGGAGACAGATGAGTGACTGAGCTCTACCTTCAAGGAGCTACTGATCACGGTGATGGTGATGGCCCGATGGAAACCCACAAAACCAGGCCCAGTGCCACAGGGGCCACAGGCCAGGCACAGCAGAATCTATCCATCTGCCACTATGAGATACCACTACACAACCCTATCAGAATGGCTAAATTAAAAAACGGTGACAACATTAAGTGCTGGTGGGGATGTGGGGAAACTGAATTATTCATATGTTGCGGGTAGGAATACAAAATGGTACCACCACCCTGGAAAATGGTTTGGTAGTTCCTTTCCTTTTCAAAAAAAATTTTTTTTTGATGTTTATTTTTGTGTGAGAGAGAGACACAGCATGAACAGGGGAGAGGCAAAGAGAGAGTGGAACACAGAATCCAAAGCAGGCTCCAGGCTCTGAGCTGTCAGCACAGAGCCCGACACGAGGCCTGAACTCACGAACCACGAGATCATTACCTCAGCCGAAGTCGGCGCTTAACCAAATGAGCCACCCAGGTGCCACCTTTTCTTTTTTCTTTTTCTTTTGTTTTCTAAAAGACTTTATTTTTAAGTAATCTGTACACCCAATGTGGGGCTTGAACTCGCAACCTAAAGATCAAGAATCTGGTCCCCCTGGCAGTTTCCTTTAAAATGAAATATGCAATTATTCTACAAACCAGCAGTTGCGCTCTTGGGCATTTACTTAGCCCATAGAAATGGTTAACATGTTCACAAAAAAAACTTATACGTGAGTGTTCATGACAGCTTTATTTGTCATAGCCAAAAACTAGAAACAACCTTCAGTGGCTGGTTAAACAGTCTGGTACATCCAGACTATGGAATACCCCTGATCGGTAAAAAGGAACTACTGATATAAGCACCAACTTGGATGACTCTCAAGTGAATGATACCAAGTGAAAAAAGCAATCTCAAAAAGCTACATACTGTATGGTTCTATTTGTAAAACGTTCTTGAAATGACCTGATTATAGAGATGTGGAGCAGATTAGTGGCTGGTAGGGAGATACAGGGGAGAGGGTGATATAGAGGCAGGGAGGGACATGGTTGTGGCTATAAAAGGGTGACAAAAAGGATCGTCCCGTGTGCTAAGAAGTAGAACAGGAGGTGGACACGTGAACCTGCACACGACAAGCTGCAGAGCACTAAGCATAAAGCAAGTAAAGGGAAAATGGTGAGATCTGAGTAAGGTTGGCTGGATGGTATCTACGTCAATATTCTGATATTGTGACATATTATGCGATATTCTGACATATTATCTTAATTTTGCAATATTTTACCATTGAGGGAAACTGGGTAAAGAGTAGATAGGATCCCTCTGTATTACTTCTGACAACTATATGTAAATTACAATTACCTAATTATAAAAATGTCACTTAAAAAGCCCTTCCATCTATCAGTTCATCCAACAGACTTGTGTTAGGCCAGGCCCTGTACAGACTCCAGGACAGCTAGGAGCCTCATGAGCAGAGAAAGAGCCACGAAATGACTGACCAGTAACAGCAGAAGAGCCCAGGAGCTGGGAGCCATGACTCACGCCTGTCTGGAAGTGACAAAGGGCTCTGGGAGCTCAGAGCCAGGAGCAAGCAATTCCTACTCTGTTCTACAGAACTTCCCAGTCCTGCTGAGGCGTTGACAAAACCTGGGAATCCCACCAGACAGACATACCCAGTCTCTGCCTCTCCCACCCGAGAAAGGGGGGACATGGGCAGCAGGCCAGGCAGAGGGCAGGGCTTCGGTCAACAGGCATATGACCCTCCCATGTACTGCCCTGCTGGAGAAGGGACAGGCCTGCTCAGGGGAGATGGGCTCCTGTGTTCAGCTGGCTGTGTACACAGGCTCACAGCCCCAATGTGGGTCCTTTACTGAGCTGTGCTCAGCAGTTTTATGATTCTGTAATTTAAAACCTCACAGTAACTCTGTAAAGTGGGGATATGATTATGTCCACTTTATAGATGGGGCATGTGAGGTTCAGGATCGGATAACTCACCCGGAGTTGCTAACAGTAAGCAGCAACCACATCTGTTTGGCTGCACAGTCTACCTCATTCTGCTACCCAGGCTTCAGCCCCTTCTCTGCCAGGCTAGGGCTGCAGGTGTCTAGGGCCTTCACTGGTCACTGCACCCCACAATATCCTGCTAGACCATGGAGCCTGTCTGCAGGGAACGCCTAAGCTGAGATCTGACTGTTGGGGGAAGGAGGGCCTAGACTAAAGGCAGAGGCCTGGCTTCTAGGCCCTGGCAATTCTTCACGAAAGTCCCTGCCTCGCTCCGGACTTTTCAGTACCCTCATCTGTTCAGTGGGTGGGGAAGAGTTCTAACCCAGGTAACAGCATACCATATTCACAGAGCCCTTGACAAACTCAAAGCATTTTCCCATTTGTTCTCTTACTCAAGGATAGGTGTGGAGCCTCCCATCATTGAATGAAGGAGAGATTCCTGCTCTGAATCCCTTCTCTCTACTACCTGAAATTCTACCATATGAGAGTCATTCCCTTGATGGTAAGGAGCCAAAAGCCAGAGGGCAGCAGGGAACCAGATAAGCCTGAGTTTAGATCCCAGCTCTGTCATATGCTAATTTGATGGCCATAGGGAGGGATTACATAGGCTACCTCACAGAAGGTAAGGCTCAGCCCCAGGGCTGGCATGGCTACTAGTTTGTGGTGTAGAGTGAGCCAGGCCCAGGGTGGGGGTTGTGAGCCAAAATGGTATTACCCCCCGGGTCACTGGTCTGAGAGGCTGCGCTCGTTCTCTGAATGATCCTGGGGAAAGTTTTCCTGCAAGAGCTGGACGTTAAAGAGCAGCTCATTGAAGCCAATAGCCAACAGTGCCCAGCAGAGCCAGAACTGTGGGTTCTGAGTCTGATTAAGGCTGTGTGACCCCAATCAGGGTCCTTGTCCCCATCTGTGGGGTGGAGTTCCCACTGGCCTGGAGGAGTTAGTGTGTGTAGGGATCTGTGTGAGAGGCACCCCCACCAGGAGACACTGGGGTGCCCACAACCAAGAGCTTGGACAAAGGAATGACCCTCCAGCCTCTTGCTACAGGCTGTCTAGGTCCAGAGTCCTGCTGACACACACTCAGAGGCCTGAGCCCTGGCTGAGGCAGCCACTCATTAGAGGGAAAGTGAACTAGCGAGAGGCTGGGCCAGGTGTGATAAGAGGAAAGGTGAATTTATCTTGGATTTTTTTGTCTCCTGAGCACAAGTCACTACCAGATAAGTGATGTGACTCACCGGGAGGATTTCAGGGCATCGGGGCTCCCTGGCTGGCAGGCATCCCTCAGCTCTGAGCACAGTCTTTCCCCAGGGCAGGGGCATGGGACCCAACTGTACAGAACAGCTCTCATTTCACAAGTGCGAAATCCATGAAACACAGGCCAGTGAGTGCCCTTGTCCCTGCCAGCATCACCCTCACTGCCCTTCTTCCCATAGTGGGGCTCTTACACATGCTGCTCCTTCTACCTGGGAAGTTTCCATTCCTCACATTTCAAATGTCACTTCTTCAGAGAGGCCTCCTCTGACTGCCCTCTGCTCTCAGATGGGCCGGCATCTACATCTGAGCACTTACCGCATCTGTCATCAGCTCATTTAGGCATTTACTTGTTGATGGTTACAGGATCGGACTGTTGGGGAAACTCTGTCTGTCTTGGCACAGCAGGTCGTATCCCAGGCCCAGGGCAACACCTCAAGCTTTGTAGAAAGCTCTCGATATTATTTGTTGAATGAGAAAATGAACCTCATAACTGTTATAAAAATTCTTCAGCTGCCCCAAATCAAGATTACTTAGCCTTAGTGAAGGCTCCCAACACTGGAGTATGCAAGGTTCTTGTCTCCTCCCAAATTTGGAGCCCTTTTGAAAAGCCTAGTCCCGACCACCCATCTCTGCAGCTTCATCTCTTGTCCCGCCACCCGCAGAACAGCCCTCCAGCGTCAGAGAGCCACACATGCCCATTTCTGAACACACCACACTCCGCATGCACCCAAGCCTTTGCACATGCGCTCGTTCTACCAGAATCCCTTTCCAGGTCCTTCAGCCAGTCCCTCTGCCCCACGTTCCTGCTGGCCCAGGCAGTTTGCCCCCCTCTTCTCTCTGTGGATCAGCTGGAGCACTCAGGGCCCTGACTGATGAGTGTGTGTCCCACATGTGTCACCAGCCCAGAGGGTGCACAATCATCATTTGCCAGCTAAACTTTAGAGGGGTGGCAAATGCCCCAGAGGCCCAAGATGTGGGACCCGGCCAGCACTGCCTCTTCCAGGATGTGACTGTGGCCCTCCCTCCCCCCAGGAGACATTCCACATGTCAGTTTATAATAACATAGCATGTAGGCCCAACTTTTTTGTCCACTCACTCTGGAAAACTTTCAGATTTGCCCAGGAAGCTAGAGAGTGAACATCCCCCCAGTGTGACCATCTCCTCCAGCTGGGCCTTACACACACTTTCAAAGACCCTGAGTGAAATACCGGCTGAGCCACAGCAATGTGTGCACGCTGAGCCACCGCCCCCCAGGGGCCACATGCTTCCCTGCCCCCAGCTTGGCCATGCCAGTCCCTCACGCTCAGGCTTAGACAGGAGCCATTGTGCAACGCCTCCTCCGTGCAGCCTGCCCCCGGCCCCAGACATCCAGCCCAGCCTCCCTGCCCCACAGCGCTACAAGTCCTTGCTTCTTCTAAGAAGAAGCTCCCTTTGTCTCATTTCTGCCTTCTGCTTCAAGATTTTATCCAGCAAAGTCTTATCAGGTCGGAATGAATGTATTTCTACATTGTGTTTTTTAACATCAAGATGTTATAAGATGGCCAAACAGAGCTTCAAACACTCAGTGGAATGGCTGTGACTCCCATCTCCCAGGAGTTATAGACGCCGCAACCCCAGGAAGTTAGCCCCACTTCAAGTGCCTTGGAGGCCCCGCATGGCCCTCCTGCTGCAGGCTACCAGAAGCCAAGCTCGGCAGGGGGGCGGAAGAAGAGGAGCAGATGCCGGGGCCACAGACAGTGTGAGAGCTATGGTAGCAGACTTCACAGAAGAAGCAGTGGGACCCTCTTAAGCCCCATGTGAGCAGACAGAGCTGGCCCGGGAGCCAGAGCCTCTCAACTCCCTTTCCTGGCTCTGCCAGGCTTAGGAAAGGGCTGAGGGCCTAGAAGATCCCCATTCCCTCTCTCACCCATGAGCAACCTGTCAAACCCCACAGCTGAATCAGGCCACTTATTTGTGTGATATGGTAAAAACAGAACTCAAAGCTCCCTCTTACCAGCCTCAAATTCCTCCCTTCTTCCCAGTTTCTTCCCCGGAAGCATGGGAAGTTGGAAGGGAATTCTGAACAGTTGGGTCAGGAGCAGGGACAGATTGCCCTCTCAGAGCCACTTTCCTGTTGATAGCCCATGTGCCCCCCCGGCCCCCACTGCATCAGTCTGGAAGCCACCTCCCTTGCTGTGCCCCAAGAGTTAGCAATGTCAAACTTTAATTTCAAACTCCAGTGAGAGGGTCAGGCAGCACCTCTTAGCCCCAGATCCTCCTGGGAATCCACCATTCCCCACAACCAGGTGCTTCCTAACTGCCTTTCCCATCTGTTCCTCACCCCATGACCAAGAGCCAGCCTCCCCTAGACCACCCACACCCCCAACCTCTTGTCCTGCCACTCCAGTTCCTCCTCTACCCTGGCTGGCCATTTGAGAAGTCCAACCACGTCACTGCTTGGTTTGAAACCTTTCAATGGTGCCACAACTCACCCAGTGAGTGGACTTGGGACAAACCTTCAGTGGGGGCATTCAAGGCCTCTGGAATCTACACCGGCCTCAAACCTCAAAACCCACAGAAGCCAAGAGGTCACAAAGGTGGCACACTGGGGAAGACAAAGCCACGTAGCTCAGCTCCACCCTGGAGTCTTGTCCAGAAACCAAGATGCACTCCTGTTGGTAATGGTTCCAATACTTAAGCAGACCTACACTGAGCACTGACTGGGCCTGGCCCAAACACGCACTTCACATATAGTCAATCCTCATTATTTGTGACTCCGTATCTGTGAACTCACCTCTTTGATAAAATTTGTAACCCCCAAATCAATAAGTCACAGGGAGGTTGTGGTCACTCTCAGACATGCAAAGAGGAAAAGTTGTCACCCAATGCATAAGGTTCCTGGCTAAGGTTGAACAAGTTGACTCTGCCTTCTTTTTCAGCTCTCATACGGTAAACAAGTGTCCTTTTCCCGGTCCATTTAGTGCTATGTTTTTCCATTTTTGTGCTTTATATTGGTGATTTCTCTATTTAAAATGCCCCCTCCCCCCCTCCCCCAAGTATAGTGCTGAAGTGCTATCTAGTGTTCCTGAGTGCAAGAAGGCTGTGGAGAAAACACGTGTCAGATAAGCCTTGTTCAGGTGAGTTATAGTGCTATTGGCCAATTTAGTATTAATAAATCATCAGTATATTAAATAAGGTATCTTTATACAGAAACACACAAAACAGTTTATGTATTGATTAGTTGGTGAAAATGTGACCAGAGTCTTGCAGGGCCTCTATTTCCCATAGGAGCAATGGTTCAGTATTCACTAATTCAGTGTGTGTCAGATTTTATGAATATAACTACTGTGAATAATGAGAATGGATGGTACCTTAGCCAACTGAATCCTCAAAATGGGGACATGTGAGGTAGCTCTGTCATTGCCCATTTTACAGATGAGTCTCACAGAGGCGAAATGACTTGCCTTAGCTCACCTTCCAGCTAGGTAGAGCTGGGGCTGGGACTTAAATTCAGGCTGCATGAAGGCTGCCTACTACTTTTCCTACCACCCCCCCCCCCCACNCAGAAAATGGGATGCGACATCCAATATGCCCTGAGTAGGAGCCAAAGAGATGAGAGATAGGAAGCTTTGTAACCATGGCTGGGCCCCTGCCACTGTTACCACGGTTTCTGGATTAAGGAGAGAATGATCACCTCCTGGGGAAACAAGCTGGAGGCGTGTCAGGAAGACATTAAGATTGACTGACTGGATCTAGAAGGATGGACCACAGTCACCGAGTGGCAAGGAAATGCCTTCACATCAAGGCATCCTCTGTAGCAAAGGAGCAGGACAGCCCCCAAGGCATGCAAAGACCAATGTGGGCAGGGCACAGCTTGGCAAAGTAGAATTTAGGCAAGTAGCTGGTGAAGGGAAGACAGGGACCAAGGCAAGGAGGCCCGAGAGGGCTGTCTCCTCTCAGACAGGGTCCTCGGCTTCCTGGGGCTGCTTGGACAATAGAAACAGAGGCATCTTCCTCCTACCCACAGCATCCCTCACAAAGTGCCCCCCAAACTGGCCTACGGGTTGGAGGATTTTATAGCACCAGACCTGAAAGCAGCCGGAAGGGCACATCACCTCTTATCTCAATAGCCCAGTATACCAGGCAGCTTCCACGTGAAGTGCCAAGGCCATCTCAAGCTGAAAGCGTCCAAAATGAATCCGAATCCTTTCCTCCCCCATAGTGGCCTTGCTCTCTGAGAGAGGGGACCTCATGTATTCAATTACACTCCAGAAGCCTGGCAAGGCCCCACTTACCAACGACCTCCATCTGCAAGGCCTTGCCCCTCCCCCACAAAAGCACATTTTGTAGAGACCGGCTCCCCTCTATCCCCCCATCTGGTCTAGGCTTCCACTTCCTGCCCTCTGGCCTCCCTGCTTTGTCAGTGGCCCAATGCACCCACAGCTACTCTCCCAACAGCAGCCTGAAGAATTTTTTTTTAAGTACAAACTGGATTACTTCCTTCCCTTTCTAAAGTCTTCAAAGCCCCCTCCCCGCCCCACTCCATGAAGAACAGAAGGCACACTCCTCACATTGGCCTACAGTAACTGGCCCCTCCTGCCCATCTCCAGCCTCAGTTCCTAGACTTTCCCCTTGCTTGTTCTAACTCCTGCTGCACTAGCCTCTTTGCTGTCCCTCAGTATCCTCAGTCACTCCAGGCACATGCCCACCTGAGGGCCTCTGAATCTGATGTTCCTGGTCTGAAATGATCCCTACCCCATCTTTGCATGGTCTACCCCTTCCCATTCTGATCTGAGGACCTCTCTAACCACCCTGTCTAAAGCTTTCATTTTTGAGGACCCCATTTATTTCATTCAAGCATTAATCAACTTATTGATTTGTTTTTCATCTCGCTCCAGTATACTAGAAAGGGATCCTGCCTACTACAGGTTCTTAAAGGTAGAGACCCTAATTTCTTGTATAATTACAGTGCTTTCCCAGCACTAGGCCATCACATGGCTGGGGTTCTATAAATATTTATTGAATAAATGAAAAAATCCCTATTTTGACAGTTGGGCACATTGAGGCTCAAGGAAGCAGAATGATTTACTCCTGATTCTGAATTGGAATCTAATGCCCAGGGCCAGGGCCTTGAGTTCCTTTTAGGTCAGCCCCAACACACACACACACACACACACACACACACACACACACACACTCTCTCTCTCTACAGGAACACACTCATGTGAAATAAGCCCTTGAGTAACTCTGCTTGAGGTTGAGCAACGAGACCGTGGTAGTAAGAGCTCAATAAACCCTAAGGAATGGGTATCAGAAATTGTTTGAAAATAACCATTCCTAAAAGTTGGCAGAGAAAGAAAGTAAGCAGCACTTCCAGCAACATTTTCCAGTGAAGGCGTATCACAAGTACAGATTTAAAAGAATCATTACTGAATGAGTCCCGGCCAGGTGCTACTTTATTCCGGACATAGGCCTGGGAGGAGAGATAATTATCACTGATGTTTTATAGATGAGGGAACAGGCTTCTTACTTTGAAGAGTGACAGTGCTGAAAAGCTCTGCCCTGTGAGGCCAAGGAGCCAGGTTCTAAACTCAGCACTGGACTTGGTGGGCAGTGTACCTTGCACTGGGCCTGAACCTTTCCAGGCCTGTTTCCGCAGCTGTAAACTAAGTGGACTGACCCGGAAGGGGGGCCAGGGTCACAAGTTCAAATGTCTACAGGAGACTGGTTATCTAACCCCTCTGGTCCACAGCTGCCATGTGGAGACCTGGGTGAGAGAAGTCAGAAATCTGGACTTAAAAAAATGTTTGAGTTAGCTAATTCAAATCTTTAAGTAGAGTTAGTTAATTCAAAGTTAAAAAAAAAAAAACAAAAAACAGCACAGAGGTACCTGCCTGCCACCTAGGGTAGTCTGTGGCAAACGTATTTGTGACTGCTGGAGCAGCTGTCCTCAGAACTCCTTGCTTTTTCCAGAGCCCTAGCCCCTCTCCCCCAGCTCCCAAGAAGACTGTCTTGCAAGGACCTCCCCCTTGGAAAGGCAGAAGACCCTTGGGAACCTTGAAATTAAGGCAGCCAGGAGGTACTTCTGGTGGCATCTCCGGTCTGGTGGGGTGAAAGCAGAGAAAGCCCCCTCTGGTGGGCAGGCCGGGTCTGATTCAAGGCTCTTGGCACCGGGGCACAGATGGTAGGAGAGCCCTGTCCGGAGTGCAGATGGCCAACCCCCTTCATAGGCCTGCGGTGGCTGCCTGAGAGGGACCTGCTTGGTGGCAACTCCCCCCTTCCCCAAGGGGAAGCAGCTGCCCCTCAGAAACACTGTTTGTACCTCAGCTAGGGGCAAGGGTGTGAAAGGGTCCTGTCCTGACATGTCCAGGGCTGAGGGGCTGGAGGAAGGGTTAAAGTCCAGTGCCCTCCAGATGGACCCAGAGTTCAGGCTGGTTCTCTGGGCCAGAAGACTTCATGAGCTCAGGGGCAACTCCCCTGGCTGAGGGTGGCCATGACCTGGCCAGCCCGAAGCACTTTAACCTCTTAGCTCACACCTCAGCAGGCCTACCATTCCCGTTTCAAAGAGGAAAAACAGGAAGCTCAGAGAGAAGTGAGCAGCCCAAGGTCACATGGCCAGTGAGTGGGAAGGCCAGGATCTGTGCTCAGCCTTTTTGATTCCAGAGCCAGTACTTGTGGCTACTACTTCACCACACAGTCCAGGATTGGATTTCGGCGCCACCTAGCAGGGCCTGGCTGAGATCCTGGCCAGGCCAGTACCCCAGTCAGGATCCTAGACAGGCTCCCCGTTCCCGGGATCCTCAAGCAGGGTGTCATGACTTCCTGAGTGGGCTAGAAGGTGGCAGCCTCTGGATCTGCTGGCCATGGAGGCCAGAGGCCCAGTGCGCCCTGGACCAGAAACCCAGCACATGGAAGGAAAAGGTATGCCCCACCCCAGCCTGTGACCACTGTTGCTGGCTGCCCTTCTTCAGGGCCTTCTCCGGATGTGTGGTCCCAGACGCTCTCACCACGGACACCAGAAGAACCCTTCACATGGGCTTCCCAGTCACCCAGGACTTCCCCAGCTTGGCTCTTACAGCTTCAAAGTAAAACCCAGAGAGAAGCCACCTTTCCCAGGTCGAAGGGGTGCTGGGATTGGAAATGAGGATGTGGAACTTCCAAATTCCAACATCCTAGGAGAGAGTAATGCCAGGAATTTTCAAACCAGACTCTCAAGGCCCCCAAGGAGGAACTCAGGAAGGGTTTTTGACTCTCATCCCACCCTAGGTTCCTCAGAGCAGCTGTTTTCCTTTTGTTCTCCATGAGGAATTCTCACACGGTATCTGGAGACCCACTCCACTACTTCAACCTCCTCACAGTACAAACGAGGAAACTGAGGATCAGAAAGGAACATGCGCCGAGCGTCAAGTGGCAGAGCAGGGACCCCCTGTCTGGGGCTCTGAGTGTAGGTGTGCTCCCCCTTCCCCCTAGACTGGGAAAGGAAGGTGCCTTCAGGTTCCCAGCCTGGAGACCACCCGCTCCAGGGAGCGCCGCCACCTGTGTGGAGCCCTACCTCCTCCAGTCCCTGACCAGGGGACCCCAAATGGCATGCCGTTCTCAAAATCCATATCCACCATTACTGCAGCAGTATCCAGTAAGCAACCTGTCGGGCAACATTCACTTCTCACCATTCTTTTTCTTTTTTTTTTTTTAAGATTTTATTTTTAAAAAAGCTCTATACCCACCATGGGGCTCAAACTTAAAGTCACACACTCCACCGACTGAGCCAGCCAGGCACCCCACCCCTTGTCCATGCTGTGCTGGAATCTGCCGCAAACATCACCTTGTCGTCTTATCCTCCGAGACCTGCCTGCAGAGTCAGCTCTGCCAGCAGCTCTGTTCAGAGGCCCCCGCCCTACCCCCCAGGACACCTATTACCACCACCCCTGGGAGTCCGAGCGTTAAAGCTTCCAAGCTGCAGTTACTGAATCATGACTTTCTCATTGTATCTCAAAGTTGTAACTGCTAGTAGGGGGTGCTGCTGAGTAGATGAATCCAGAGTTACAGGGCTGCTGTGGCTCCAGTCCAGTGTAAAAACCTGATGTGACAGCCCCCTGTCTGACCTGGTGGGGGGTGGGGAGTGGGGAGCGGGGGTGGAGAATCCAAGGTTTGGCTTTTCAAATACTGTCTCTAGCATGTGAACCTCACTGCTGTCTTTCCAAGGTCTCAGGAGCCCAGTCTGGGAAGTACTACTTAGAAAATGCCTTAATAAAACCACCCTCACTTCTGGAGGGTGATAGATCACAGAAGCCTGGCTTTTTACAGGGTGTCACAGGCCCCCGTGTCCAGTGTGTAGAGCCAGACGCTGCTAGGCCCTGCGCACCTAGATTGTTGGCCTCTTTCATAATTCAGAATGACCAAGAGAATCCCAGAATAGAAAGAAGGTGTTAACAGACTCATTCACTATGCCTAGAGTGACAGGTGGCATATCGGGTGACAGAATCAGAGCCAAGAACCCTGGGCAGCTGAGAGATGGGATGAAACAAACGGTACAGAACTGAATGAGGAAAACCTTGAGTTCAGGTCAGGTCAGCACCGGTAATGCTGCCTCCCCTGGTGCCAAGGGAGAGAAGCCCAGTCCTCAGAGCTTATATTAAGATTTTGAGTTTGGATCCCAAGTTAGACAATTACGTAAGAAAGCAGCACACGTGGAGAAATGCCTTAGCGACTCTGGCGGACCACAGACATAGTGTGAGGCTGCATGAACAGAGAAAGGGGCAGGACCGGGGAGGAGGGGCAGCCCCCACTGAACTCTGGATAACATTGTGGGTAATGTTGGTGATTCTGGACAAGGGGCATTGACCAACTGGAGCCCGAGGAGAAGGCAATCTGTGTGGGGAGAATTCCCACTGTGACAAATCCATCCCATTATGACAAATGCTTATTTTACAGCAGGGAAGCCACATATTGGGTCCTGAGCAGGCAGTAGGATCCAGGATGAGGAAGTCCTTGTCCCAGAGCAACTCACACTAAAATGCTGAGGTGGCAAGGAAATGCCTCCTGGGCAGAGCCACATGGAACACTGCCACATGGAGCACTGCGTGAGAAAGCCAGGACAAGAGTGCTGTGACTGATTAGTGATGTCTGTCACAGATATGCCACAAATGGGGTATGATACATAGGCACCATGAGTCATGCCTAGTTCAATGTGAGGGAGAGCTGGGAGAGACTGGGGATAGTGGTCTGAAAAAGAAAGCCAATTCAGGAAAGTACGGCTATAGTCTTCAAATATCTAGAAGACTGTCACACAGGTATGTGCTCCAGGTCATCACACTACCACTAACCAGAGTGGGGACAAGGAGGGTGAGGTTGTGGAAGGGAAACAGATTTTGCCTTATTAGGAGGCACTTTCTAAAGGGCAGAGCTGCCCAGGAGGGTTCAGCTACGCTAGACACAGGCATGATGGCTGCTGGGAGAAGACACAAGCCCTTATGGGTGTGACCTTTCAGATTCCATCCAAGCCTGAGATATTTGTTCTTTGCCCTCCTCTTTTACACCCAGTTCTGGATGTGACATCAGACAGCATTTGTGTGTGTGGCATTCATACTTCAAATTTTTTTTTTTTTTTAATCCAGAGAATTGTTATCAACAAGCAAAAAAGACAGAGGAGAATGTTCATTCAGCCTAGCTACAAGGGAAATGATGTGAGGACCTTGGCACAGATGGGGCTTAAAACGCCTTCCTCTGGGAAATCTGGCAGCACTGAGCCCCTACCTGAGATGATAAACCCATCCTTGGGAAAGGAGATCGGCCCACACTTGCCACCCCTTCCCTACTACACACCTGTTTCTGAGCTACAAAAGCGCCTGTGCACTAGGAGTCTGAGCATGTGAGCACTGGCTATGCACTCACTCACGGTACCACTTAGGCTCCTGAGCCTGAGTTTCTCTCATCCATAAAATGCCAACAACATGGGCTTGCCTTGCCCACTGCCCTGGGACGGCTGTGAGGGGGTCTGGAGTAGACAGGTGGGAAAGGGCTTAGTGGAGTCCCACATAGCTATTGCCCAATCCCAGCCCCACCAAGGCACTCCTCGGGCCAAGGGCTGGGGCAGGAAGGTTCAGTGCCCTGAGGACCCACAGCAGTCCACCCCCTCCATGCCATGCATTACCATCTGATAGTTTTGGGTGGTGACCACTCTCTCCCCACCCTCCTTGGGCCAACCCACCACGTCCTCAGCTTCCAGGCCTTTGAACTGACTGCTCCCTGCCTGCAACACCCTACCTCCTCCCTCGTTCTGCCTTCTCCTCCAGGTCTCAGCTCCAGCATTGCTCCCTCCAAGAAGCCTTCCCTGACTGCCTCCAGCTCCATCCTAGCTTCCTCAGTGGGTCAACATCCTGTGTTGAGATGTGCTACAGGCCCTCACCACCACACTGTTTTATAGGCCTGTTTGCTTTTCTGCTTCTCCCTTTAGACCCAGAGCCCCCTGAAGGCAGTGACGATGTGGTTTCCATCCCTGTAACCTCCACTTCAGCCCAGAAAAGGTGCCCAGGCAATTGTCTGCTGACACTTAGGAGGTAGGACGCTTCTGACTTTACCCCAAAAGTAGTACAGACCTACATGGCCTTCCCCCTGGAAGAAGACTGTGAGGATGCAGCAAGTAGAGAAGAATCTGTAAGAAGTGACTTGGCAAGCAGGAGACAGAGGCACCGGGACAAGTCGTGACTACAGGCTTCCTCCTCACGCCCCCATACTCCTCCCCACTCGATTTTTCTCCCAACCACTTCTGAATGCACAATATGGTAACATTTGGGAAGATCTCTTTGAAAGAACACCTACCCAAGTGAAGGTCATCCACCCTGCCCACAGAACCCCGCCCCCTCAATGGCACAGTGTAAGGAGTGGGTGAATATTAGTGGCTGATAGTCATAATTACCAGTGGTGGTTATCGTCAGTTCAGGAATCGGTGGCTACTGCAGTGACCCAGTCACCGTCTGAGGTCCTTACACCTGTATCTTACATTTGATCCCAAGGAGATGTCTTCACCATCTCCCCTTGTGCTGCTGAGGAAATGGGAGGCTCAGAGATGTTGAGGGACCTGCTCAGCATCACACGGCAAGTCATGTGTTCTCTGTTAAGTCAGTGCAAACCTACAGGTTTCAATCTGCAGAACCCAACCTTCACAGCATCCAGTCTCACAGGTAGTAAAAATACAAGCTTAACTGACAAGCAAGACCGACACACAAATTCCTACAAAGCTTAGAAGCCACTGTAGAAAGACAAGTTTGGTCTCCTCCTGCTGCTGGTGGAGTCTGACCTCCACAAGGACCTCAAGCCCAAGCCAGCACCCAAGAGCTGAAGAAAGTGGACTTTACCTCGACCACTTCTACCCCTCTGGGAGCTGCTGTGCCTCGATGTTTTCGCAAGCATACTCATCACACCTCTGCAGGCTCTGGGCTGTCCTGCCAGGCCCTTTTCCACTCTCACAAAGATGCCTGTGACATCACCTGCACCTGAAACAGTCCCTTCCCCTCCCAGGACTGCCGCGCATCTGTAAAAGCTGGGCACGGTCTTAGGTTGGAAATGGCACAGATTGCATTGGGTGTGCTACTTCTGGCTGACTGGTAGTACCTGCTTGTGCTAAGAAGGATTCTGAAGCTGTGTCCAGGCTCAATGGGAGTGCTGTGATTGACGGATGCCAACCGCCATGGGCTTAGTATGGGAAGTAACTGTGAAGTGCAAGGTATTTGTTGTCCCTGGGCAAGATGATCACCACAGAAATGCTTTAGGACTCTATTCCTATGATGCAGAATCACTGTCCTTAACTCCCCACCTAAAACCTTAACCCCTCGTCCTCCCCTGCAGGCCCATCAACAACAGAGTTTCTTGGGCAATGTCTGAAATCCAGTAAGATGGGAAGGCAACTATTTGTTTCACAGTCTCCTAACCTTCAAAAGAAGGTTCCTTACATAAGGAACGCTCAACAGCTGCAACTTGAGTGAGGGTGGCTGGGTTTCAGCTCCATCATGTCTCTGAAGTGCTGAATGACCTCGGGCCAGTCACTTCTAAGTCTCTGCTTCTTCTGTAAAATGGAGATCCGGAGCCCTAATTGCCTTGCCTTTAACCACATTTGAACACTGTGCTAGGATCCTCAAGACTGCATAAGGAAGTCCATTATCCATCTCACCGATTTGGGATGTCCACACGACAGGAAGTATTGTCCCATTTCTCAGAGGAGGAAGCTGAGACTGAGAGAGGTGGAGAGACTTGGTCCAAAGTCTCTTGCCACAGCAAGTAAGTAGTTAAGGAACTGTGCCTGGGTCCTATGATGAAATCCACAGCCTTCCCCATCCTATTATTCTGCCCCCACAGGGGGGCTGAGGCTAGGCTCCATGCCGCTACCTTGGGCTTTGGAACCAAGGCCACCTCTGTGGAGAAAACCCTCCCAGGAGATGATCGGTCTTTTAACAACTCTGCTGAAACGCGGTCACATAAAACTGCGAGTTGCAGTGTGTGCATTCCCTGGGAGAATTAATCACCACCCAGAGACTTAATTATTCGGAGATATCACATACCTCCCTTTCCAATACATCCTCTTAAAATGGGCCTGTGAATGAGGCATCTAGAGTAGCTGAATTCAGAGACAAAGTAGAATGGGGACTGCCGCCAGGGGCTGGGGGGAGGGAGGAACAGAGAGCAGTTGTTTAATGTGTGAAGATTTTCAGTTTTGCAAGATGAAGAGAGTTCTGGAGTGAATGGTGGTAAAATAACATGAGTGTATTAATGACATTGAACTGTACACTTAAAAACAGGGAAGATGGTAAATTGTTGTTATGTGCATTTTATCCCAATTTTTTAAAAAGGGGAAACTACTGAGGAGTCTACTGAGGAATTCTCTACCAATAAGCCCCAATTATCAAATTGCTGTTTTACACCCCAAATCCAAAAGTCACGAAATATTTAAAACACTATAATGTGAATGTTTAAAATTCCTACTTTGAATTAAATGTGTTTGTGAGAAGGGGGTGATCTATAATCTGCCTACAATTTCCTTCCTGACATTCAAGAAAGGGAAATAGAAAGAATTCAGGGGAGCCTGGGTAGCTCAGTCGGTTGAGCATCCGATTCTTGGCTCAGGTCAGGATCCCAAGAGCCTGGGATGAAGTCCTGCTTCGACACAGAGCCTGCTTAAGATATTCTCTCTCTCTCTCTCCCCCTCCCTCCCTCTGCTCCTGCCCTGCGCCTGTGCACACTTTCTCTCTCTTAAAAACAAAACAAACCAAAAAAAGAATTAACTATAAATAGCATTATAGAAAATAGGGGAAAAAGGTCATTCTAATCTCATTGCCTGGACACAATTACTATTATAGCATTCTATACCAAAAATGTTTTTAAATTTATTTATTTATTTTGGGAGGGAGGGAGGGGGAGAGAGAGAGAGAGAGCGAGTGCACACAGATGAAGGGTAGAAAGAGAGGGAGAGACAGAGTCCCAAGCAGGCTCCGTGCTATCAGCACAAGGCCAGATGCAGAGCTTGAATTTATGAACCGAACTGTGAGGTCATGACCTGAGCTGAAATCAAGAGTTGGATGCTCAACCAACTGAGCCACCCAGGAGCCTCACACCAAACTTTTTAACTGTGATCATTTTAGAGCTGCAACCTTGCAAAAAAGACATAAAACTTCTACTTTGGCCTTCTTACACAGAAGTAGTGTGGTAGAATAAAAATAACAGTGAACCTACACTTCAAATCTTGATTAAGCTGTGTGACTTTGGGCAAGTCACTTAACCTCTCTGTTGCATTACCTCTAAAAACAGCAATAAATGCAATCTGCAACAAAATGTCCACAGAAGCAACAAAGCCTGTGAATGGTGAGGTGGTATGCAAAAAGAAGTTAGGATAACTTAATAATAAATAACAATATTTATTAATAAATAATACATATTTAATAATAATAAATATGAAGTGCTGAAAAGCCTTTTTTTGAGGACTTAGGATCAGTATGAAAACCAATCAGAAGGCCAGTATTTGGGAGTTCTGATGTTAGTTTTAAAGCAAAAACAAAAACACCTCTTAATTCATTGACACCTCTGGCTCCTACAGGGCAAGAAAGTTGTTTGCTTCAGAGTAAACAAGGTCACAGAGACGGATGAGGTCCTGCCTGACTTCATAGGCCACTCCAGATAGAACAGAACCTCTCCCTCTTCCCTCAGTAGGCTAAACACTTTCCACCTGAGGGTCCTGAGCCCTTCTGTTCCCAATCTGCCCAACTGCCTCTTTCCCACTGCTCACCTCACCTTCCCGGACATGCCCTCCCCCATCCTCTCTGAATAGGTCCCTCTCAGCATCTATTTGTGTCTTTCAGGGCTCTTATCACAAGCAGACAGTATCTTGTGTATTTGTCACCTGGTTGGATGGGGACTCCAAGCTGGATGGAAGCTCCCTGAGGAAAGAGACCAAGTCTGTCTTGTTTCCCTACCCTCCTCTGGCTCACGCCGGCACTCTGAGCACAAGAATGACTGACTCCTTGGAAACAGAGGGGGTGGCTGTTTGGAGGTCGGCTTGTGAGGAGGGAGGAATTGGCTCAGATGAACCCAAACCCTCTCCTAACGAGTGTCTCCATGCACTTGCTATTTGTGCCCCTTCTGAGGAAACAGCCGGGGCAGCAGTAGCGGAGGCAGCCTGCTGTTACAGGTGCTGTCAGCCAAGCTCCACTCGTCCTACGCTACCCTGGCCCACAACTGTCCCCAGGCAGGCAGGCAGACACCTGTGGACTGCTACCACACCCCTGTGCAGGGCAACACCATGTCATGAAGGGTTGGAAGCCTGGGAAGGAGAGAAAGTTCCAGGAGACACTAGAACTATCCTATTTATTCACAGCACACTCATTAATAGGCCCCAGCAGGAAACTAGTCCAAAGAGTGATGACCCTTCAAAGACAAACCCCGGCTCTGAACACCAAGCCCTGAGTGCCTGGTTGACTCTGATGGCCCTCAGCAGGCATTCTAGCTTGATCTCGGCTCTCCTGGCCCTGGGCAGCCAACCCCTGCCATTCCTCGCTGATCCAGAATCCCTTCCCCTCTCCTACCCAGGGCGCCCCCAGGCCCCGGGTATCTTCCTCTCAAAATCTCCATCCATCTTGGTCCTACCCACCTATTGGGGTATTGGTCACCTCCTCTCTAAAGCCTGCCTTGATTCACTCCAGCGTCCATCAGAGCCCTGCACTCGGCAAACATCCCATCCAGTCCACCTACACTTTTCCAGGCATGGGACATGGACAGTCTTTAGCTATTTCAGGTCTTCTCTCTTCCCCTGGATATCAATAACAGCAGCAGCTAACATTTTTTAAGTAGTTCCTCTGTACCAGATACTGTGCTCAGTGCTTTACACATTCTTTCTCTTGTCCACATGCTGAGACTTATGCCAGGTGGTATTATCATCTCTATTTTGCAAATGAAGAAACTGAGGTCTAGAGAGGTTAAGCAACTTGCCCAAGGTCTCACAGCCCTTGGTGGCAGCCCAGGACCTAAACTCCAGCAGTAGGTCACTAAAGCCAGGGTCTTAACTACAGGTCTGTGAGACTGCTGAGGTGTGGGCTTCTCCCCCAGTGCCTGGCTCAGCCTTAACATGGTTAGGCCTACGTGATCACCTACCATGTGCTCGGCGTGTGCTCTCAAGGAGTGGACTTGAACCAAAATGGCTTTGTGCTTGGGGACCCTGTGATTGTGCAGAGAAGAGAGGTACACTGAAATTGTTATTTGTTGAAGCAACAAAATTGATACCATTATCTGCTCTGGCAAGTCTGAGAATTTTCTTAGAAAAAGCACAGGAACTGAAGACTCCAGCTGGTGAGATAACAGCTAATCTTTGAAATACACAGGCCAACCAAATCAGGTGTTAAGATACTCCCTCGCTTCCAAGGGATCAAAACGGATTCAACTGAACAGCAGAGCTAGAAGGGCTCCTCCTGCCAAGAAACAAATGGGGAATCTGAAGCCCTGAGGGGACAGGATCTTGCCTGAGGTTCCCTAAACACTTGGAGAAGCCAGGGCTCCTGCTCCCCCAACCCCTGTCCTCTCCAAGTTCTTACGACTGGGACTAGAACCAGGGCAGAAAGGCTTTCAGGCCACCTGGGTCCTTAAGAAACTGCCGGAAGTTGGGGTAAGTGTCTGCCTCAAAGTGACCAAAAGTTTAAAAGTCTTCACAGTGGAGACAGGGCCCTAGCTCTTACCTTCAGGGAGAATGGGACTGTTCTGTGGAAAGCCGGATTTGGGAAGCCAGGATTTCGTTCGCAGGCCAGCATAAGCCCAGCTCAGCCCTGCCCCGGAAGGACAGAAGGACGGGAGTTTAAAAGGCAGTAGCTCCTCACCTGGGGCCACACCCAGGTGAGGTTGACTTTCACCAGGAAACCTGTCCGACTGGCCGTCTCCCAGACAGCGCAGGCCAGAACGCCCCTGCCTGCTAGCCGGGCGCCTCTCCCAGCTGGGGCCTACTGGGCCCCAGCCCCTGCCAGGCCTCCAGAGCAAGAGGGAGAAAAGGCCTCCTCTTCTGTGGTGAGGTCAGCTCTGCCTGGGTCCCCCCAGGGCCAATCCCAGCCTGGGCTGGGCCTGAAAGCAGCTGCTTCCTGCTTTGGCTTTTTCTTTCACTTTGGTTTTTAACCCCAAAGTGAAACTAAAGAGTGGGACGATGTGGGAAAGACTGTGAGAGTTAAGGCCCGGGAGGGCTGAACACCTGGCTTCTAATCCTAGGAAGGCTGCACACTCACTGGAATACCTGGGAAGAGACCAAACCCAGGCCTCGGTTTTCCCATTGACAAAATGGGAGAGAGGAACTAGGCTAGTGATTTTAAACTAGTCATTGTAAACTAGAAAAATTATAGAACTTCCCTTTCTTCATCCCTGCCACTGCTGAAGGCTGAAAGGAAGCAGCAGAAATGCCTTGTGGGGGACCCTAAAGGACCTTCCTGTTGGCTCAGAGGAGGAGGCAAAACTGGCCAGTGTGGGGACCCTCCTGGTCTCCCTGACCACCTCCTCCTCACCGGTCACCTGATCACCTTCATCCTGAGCAGGCCCTGGAGTCCCAGCATCCTGGGGCAAAGCAAGTTCATCCTAGGCACAGGCCTGACTCTGTCCTGACACAGCAGCTGGAGACACCCACCAACAGCTGCCCCGGCCATCTGTTAAGACTGACGGTAGCCCTCTCAGGACTGGTCCAAACATCAGACTCAGTGACTCCAGGGTGCCTGGCACAGTGTCTAGCTAAGACCACTATAATCTGCTTTCTGAGGTTTCCCTGCTGGCTGGTTTACCAAATTTTCCCACTAGCCTGGTGACATGAGAAAGGCATGGATGAGCCTCCCCATTTTTCAGATGAAGAAAACTGAAGGGCAGGGACATAGTGGCCAAGGCTACACTGGGATTCAGGAGCTCAGTAAATATTTGCTGAATGAATGAGTTTACTGGCCCAGCAGCTGCCAAGCAGGTACAGCCCAAGCCAGAGAAACACAGGAAGGAGGAGGATACAGCGTGGGAGGGAGGATGCTTCTCCCTGGAGACCAAGTCATAAACAGGTCCCAAGGTACCTACAACAGTCTCCTCCACCCAATCCTGGCCCCATCTTGTCACCCCTGCAGCCCATTTCTTCCCTTCATTCCTCACTTCCTCTCATCAGCACCTTACTCTGAAAATACCTCATTGGCTGAGGACTGCTGAGTGACACTGGCCAACCCCCTTCCCCTGTCTGGGCTGAATTAGAAAAGTCTGTTCTCGACCAAGGAAATGAATCTGAATCCAGGGGAGGTAGGGTGCTTTTTAAAAAATACATATTTCCAGAATGCAAAAGAAGGTAATTCAAAAACATCTAGTAGGGGCGCCTGAGTGGCTCAGACGGTTAAGTGTCCAACTCCAGCTCAGGTCATCATCTCATGGTTCATGAGTTCAAGCTGTGCTGACAGCTCAGAGCCTGGAGCCTGCTTCCTCTCTCTCTGCCCCTCCCGTGCTCAAATGTGCTTGCTTGCTCTCACTCTCTCTCTCTCAAAAATAAACATTAAAAAATTTTTTTTAAACATCTAGCAAAATTTTAGGTGCACGGACTCTTTGTAACAATTTCACTTGCAGGAATAGCTCCCACAGCTCTGCAGGCACACATACTGTGGGGAAGGGTGCTCCTGGCAGCACTGCTCAGGGCAGCAACACTGGAAACCATCGAAATGTCCCTGAGCAGAGGACTGGACAAATGGTGGTCCATCCACTGACAGACTGGTCACGGAAAAGGAGGCCATGAACCTGTGTGCATCTGCAACTGAGTTAGACGTGCGTGAAAACAACAAAGCACAAAACAGTAGGCTGTAGGCAGAGAATATGCCACCGTCTGTGTAATAACAAAGGATTCTATTGACATAGCTGCCCACATATGAAGAGTATTTCTGGAAGGCAACATCAAGACTGTTCCCAGTGATTACTGAGGAGTGGAGGTAGGAGAGAGACTAATTTTTCACTGGGCACTTTTTTCCACAAAGTATGAAAGTTTAACCACATACACGAGTTGCTTTTTAAATAAAAATGTAATTTCTACACATAAAAGTAACTCTAGTAATATGTACCCTATGTCTCTATGTCTCAGGGCCCAGGCATCTGGATTTTGAAGTCTCCTCAAAGGTTACTGGTCTAGCCTTGAAGTAGACGGAGGCAGCCTGGACACCATAGAACTCTGGGCAGGGGAGATGTCAGAAGACTCAGGAAAAACTTGGTCTTAAGGCACAGGGAAGATGTGAATATGGCTCTGAATGTGGAACAGGTTCAGCTAAGAGAGCTCCTACCAGGAGTAATGGGGAAATTATGTCAGGGAAGAGGAAGGATTGTTTCTTTCAAAATGGGATTCTAGCAAGTCTCTTCCTCTCTCAGGCTTGGCTCCCACTCATGGGACCTGAGGGGGCTGGGCCAGAGTCCTTTCAAGGTCTGAAATCCTAGGATCTGCCTTTATTTCATCTCATTTAATATTAAAGGAGGCAAGGGAGGGTCCCCAGCTCAGCACATGGCCACAGGGCTCCACACCTGTGCAGACTGTAATCAAATATTTGGAGGCTAGAGAAAACTCAGGTCATGATATTGAGGANGGTCTTCTGTTGAGATGCCCTTCCTCACCTTCTTGTTAATAATTAAGTCATGACTGAAGACCTCTTCTGTCTCTTTTGAAGTTCAGTTTGCAGAAACTTGCAGCCTTGGCTTGCTTTTCCACCATGCTCTAGGTTCAAGGCTCACAGGCTACAATAGTCTAGATCTAAGCCACAAGCCCAAAATACAGGGGTCTGCAGTGGAAAGAGCCCAGGGTGCAGGTCAGGAGTGCTGGGGTAAATCCTGGCTAGACCTCAGTGATGCTGTGAACTCTGGAAAGTGAGTAAGTCTCTAAGACTGCTCTGCTTGCCACTGTAGTGACAAGGCCAGCTCACTGCCTGGCACTCGGCAGGCACTTAAATATTTGTTGAATGAACAAACAGCTCAGCCAGTGAATCCTAGAGTAACCTCAGTCAAGTCACTTTCTGGAAAACAAGGAGGACAAGAATAGTAATGACCTCCCAGGGTTGTATAAGATCTACTGAGATAAGGTGGATGAAAGTACTTTGCAAATCAAAAACAGGCTAAACAAATATTAAGGATCCAGAACCATTGTGTGGAAAATAAGATTAAAAGAATGAATATATGTTCGAATGGTCAAATTTATCAGAAACGGTAAAGCATTAATCAAATGAATTACCGCAACTGAAAGAAACAGTACAGACTGCTCTAGTCCACTGTCCCAATGTCTGAGTATGTTCTCAGGCTGTGTCTGTTCTGAAGCAGCACAAAAATCCCTCATCAAAACCTTTGTCTAGATTTTGGTATGAAAAAGATGGGTGCGGTTACAATCATAACTTGCATATAGCTGGGCTCAGAACATTTGCCAAAGTAGACTGGCATATGGGTCCTGGGGGTCTTTACTGGAGGCAAAGGAGGAGTGGGGTGAGCAGAGCACAGAGGCTGTGCCTGCCATGTGGTTGCTCTGCCTCACGACCCCAGGTCCAGCTCAGGGGAACACACAGAGGAGAACGACTGGCCAAGCCATCAGTTTCCTAGCTTGGCACTGGGACCAACCATTGCTGCCTCCCATGGAAACCACTCGGTAAGTACCACTTCCCTTCCCCCTTCTCTCTGCCCAGGAGGTATCCCTGGCTCCAGCCTGGGAAATGCGAACTGGGCTCTATCACCTGGCTCTCCAGTGTCGAGAGCAACTTGGGACAAGTCCCTTCCTGCCTTTGTGGGTGGCTGATTCCTCTGGCTGGGCCAGGGAACACCCTCTCTAGTGGCACCTGAGAATCCCAACAGACCCAGTCATGGACGAGCCCACAGTTGGACAAGACACACATTAAGTCCGACTCTGGAGGCTACCTACAGCCTGGGAAGTAAAACTGATGATGTGAAGGCCCCTTACTTCCCTGACTCTCCTACCTTAAAGAAATTCTAAACTGACACCCAGCCCTGACTTTCCAGATCTTTAGAAAGTAAGGGCTTGGGGTGCCTGGGTGGCTCAGTCAGTTAAGCGTCCGACTTCGGCTCAGGTCATGATCTCACGTTTCATGGGTTAGAGCCCCACATCAGGTTCTGTGCTGGCAGCTCAGAGCCTGGAGCCTGTTTCAGATTCTGTGTCTTCCTCTCACTCTGCCCGTCCCCCGCTCATGCTCTGTCTCTCTGCGTCTCAAAAATAAATTAACTATAAAAAAAAAATGTACGGGCTTCTAGGCCTTAGGGGATGTACTTGTGTGCCCCCAATTCAGTGGGCAAGAAGATTCAGATTCCCGGGACCCTACGAGTAAAAGTCTCTTTTCCAAGACACAGAGCTGAACTGTGGGAAGAGTCAGAGTATGCAGACAGTGAGCCCTGGGTCTGAGCTACATTTTCCTTATCTGTAAAAGGGGGCTGGTAACTTTCTTTGCGTCTAGTGGGGTGGAAAGATTTCTGACAGTACCTGTGGAGGCCCTAGCACCAGGCCTGGCATACAACAGGTATATAAGCAACTTGCTCAGACTGTTATTTCCTCCCCCAAAGCAGCAACACCCAACATCTTTCCCTCTGGCCCATCAAACCCCCAGACAGGCTCTCCTGAGGGAACACAACACCCCCTGCTACTCCAAATGTCCTTTCCCATCCCATGGGCTCCACCCAAACCTCGCCCTCTTCTTTGATCTGCATGCTTGCAACCTCCCTGTCATCATTTTCATTATTCCAATTCATCTAGCCTGATTCACCTTCTTGGGGGGAAAAAATCCTCCAGCTGTGCTACCCCTGCTCTAAAACCTTCCATGGCTCCCCAAGGCCTCTTGTCTTTCAGCTGATGTTCAATGTTGCCTACAACTTCCTGGCCCCTCCCAGATTTTTCATCCAGAGCCCTGATGCATCAGCAAAACTAGTCTACTCACCCTTTCCCTAAATACATGCTTACCTTCCAGCCTCCGCACCTCTGCCTTTGCACAAACCATTCCCTAGAATGTCAGCCCCACCCTCTGTCTCTGCAAACCCAGCCCCCTTCAAGAGGGCTCTTGTTTCCTCTGGCACACACTCACTTCTTCCTTCTCAAACAATGCTTTTCTTCAGCAGACACTTAATTACAGACTGTCACACAGTCTCTCATAATTGTAGGCCTTGTCTGCCTTGTCAGACCATATGTTCCCAAGTGCAGAGGCCCTGTCTGTTCTTTCCCATCCTCTCAGAGCCCAGCCCCGGGCTGGGAGGCCAGGGCCCTGGTCAGAAAGTGTTTTCCAAGCCCATCTGGCTCCAGGCTGAGCCAAGTCTAGCTCCAACCACTTGGGACCACTTCTCCTGCTCTTGTCTTATTCGGAAACTTAACTGGCCAAACCAAACCTTCGTGTTCCCACTCTCCACTGGGTGACCTAGGCCAGCAACACACAGAAATGGCGACCTAGGTGGGCAGGCAGGGCCATGGTTCTTGTCCAGCCCTAGCATGGTCTTAGTGTGAGATCCTAGGCACATCCCCGACCTCCCCCTTACCTGGGCCTACTTCTTCACTGTGAAACAAGAAACACTCTTCCAGCTGTGGAATATGGACATTATTTGTCTTTAAGGTAGCCTTGGTTCCCAGGAGTGGGTGGGTGAGGACCCAGCTGATTCCAACACAGGTTAAGGGAGGGGAGGGAGCCACAGCCAGGACTGGGAAACCCGGGAATCTGAGAGGTGCTCAGACTGCACACCTCATCAACCTCATTAAATTCCTGTTGATGGCAGGATTGCATTCCTGTTTAAGTGTTCAATTCCACAGCCCTCACCCTGGCCAGGTCTCACAGTGTCTGCTGCCAGGGCTAAGCAAGGGAAGGGTAACTTGCTTCTGAAAACAACAAATCCTGCCCAAAACAAAGATGAGGAGGAGCCAGTTTCTTCACCTGTAAAATGAGGCTAATAATGGTACCTGAGTCATGGGATTGCTGCAATAATACAGTGAGATGATGCCATAAACCATTCAGCACAGTCCCTGGCACCTGGTAAGTGGCAGTGGAGCATCAAGGTTCACTATTCTCAAGGGGCCTTTTCCACAGGGTTCCCATCCTCACAGCAACCTGTGAGGAAGGGGTTTCCATCCCAATATGACAGAAGAAAACTGAGGTGCCAAAACTTGATCAGTCCAAGGTCACGCAGTGGGGGACAAGCCAAGCTGTGATACAAACCCAGGAAACTCTCAGTTCAGCTTTTCCCAGAGTGCAGCCCGCAGGCTCTCAGCATCAGGCTCCTCCAGAGGGCTGGTTTCAAAAGCGGACTCCTGCCCCTAGACCTGCCAAAGAAAACTCTCTGGGGAACTTAAACTTTATAAAGCCAAAGGACCTAAATTTTATATATGAGGAAACTGAGGTGCAGAGAGGTGAAGGGACCACTTTTCAGCAATGGCCACTTTTCTGTAAGTATGGACCTGGGACAGAATTCACAGTGTGTTTAACTCCAGAGCAGCAATCAGAGACTTCCTGGAGGAGGTGGCAGCATTTGACAATGTGGGCCTCTAAGGGAAGAGAGGGCCCCACAGGGAGGGTATAGCAAAATAAAGATTTGGGGCAGGAAAGGCCAGGCAACCACTGTTCAACGCTGCTCATGCTTCCAGACCCCTGGGGAGCCACCACTGCAGCCTTTCCCTTAAAGCCCAAAGAGAGACATTCCTGAGCCAATCTGAGCTCCTGGGAAGAATGCCTGCCGTGCTGTTGTCTACAACTGGCGAGTCTCTGGCCCTCTGGGTGTGTCTGCTTGCTGCCCAGGATGAGATAGCCAGGGAAGATGGTGACTCAGTCTCTACCCAGCCTAAAGCTAGTCCCGTTTAAGTTTGAGAAGAGCTCAGAGGCTGAGGAAAAGTCAAGCAAACCCTCCTTGCAGAATAGATACCAGACCCAGAGAAGGGCCTGAGGGACAGGCTACCAGGCAGAAGCAATAAATTTGGAGCAAAGCTGTGGAGAAGAAAAGTCAACAGGGCTAGGCTCAAGCCCACTCCGACACTGCCATGCTGTGGGACCCTGAGCAGCTTCCTGTCCCTCTCTGGGCCTCCTATTCTTCATTCACCTGTGAAGCAGAGAGAACTCCAATGTCTTCTGACTTCCTCCCAGGACTGTTGTGAGGAACAATAGCCAGAAAAGAACCTGACCGATGACACAATGCCTGGCACTGCTCCTCACAAGTGAGAGATTAAAGGATTACTCCTATTATTTATTACAACAGTCAGGTGCTTTCCTTGTTACCTCAACCTCAACACCAGGGGGGCAGGGGATGGGAGGCAGGGGAGAGGCTGGGTCTCTGTCTTGTTCCCGCAAAGAAAAAAGTGCTCTAGATATTACTGGGAAAGAAAAGCTCACATTTATTAAATGCCTATTGTGTACTAGGTGTTTTTTAAATATATAATCTCGCTTAATCCTCACCACAATGCTACAGTGTAAATATGATGATCTTGTATACAGATGAGGAAACTTGAAGCTCAAAGAAAATAACCTGCCCAGTGAGTGATGGAGAAAGTAACTCACTGCCCACAGTGAGTGATGGAGACCAACTGAAACCAGGTGTTTATGGCTCTAAAACCCACATTAATTCTACTCTGAAACAGTTTGTATTAGCGGCAGAACATGCCTGGTGTAGAGGCCCAACTCAAGCACTGCCTCCTCCTGGAATGTCTTCTGAACCCTCTGCCCAGGCAGGAGCTCTCGTCTATGACGAGACCCCACAGCACATGGTCAGCACACGTCTTGCACCATTCAACACATTCTCCCTCTTGTTCTGGGGCCAAGCACACCGTTAACAAATCAGATGAGATGTAGGTGCAAATAGGTGGCCTTTGAGTTACTTTAGAATCCTCAAATGTTGGAGATGGAAGCACCAAAGAGACCACACCATCCACTCTCTCATTTTTCAGAAAGAAAAATACAGAAAGAGGGAAGCACTTGTCTGAAGTCGCACAGTACCTGGGCATAACCAGGAACAGAACCTTGGCATTCAGCCTCACAGAATTTCTTTAGGGATTCTGTGATTTCAGAATCAGTCTTAAGACAAAAGATTATGATCCTCATTTTACAGATAAGGAAACTGAAGCCCAGGGGAAAGTGGCCTCCCTGAGAGTAAGATATGGAGACCAGAAACCAGAGCCCCTACCTCCAGGCCAAAGACCAAGCCCTTCTTCCTCCCCATCACAAGCAGTCTGTACAGTGTGTCAAGCACTGGGCCCAGAGTAAAAGATCAATGGATGTTGGAAACTGTCATACACCCAAGGGCAAGTGACACCAGCCTGACAGTGCCCTCCTGAGAGGCAGTGCCACAGAAGTGCCAGGAGTCCTTGCTCAACCCTCCATAGGTGCCTGCAGGTCTCTAAGACTAGGGTGCTACAGCAGCTGATCTCATCTGTTCCAAAGTTCTAGGACATCCTGGGCTCCTTGACAAAGGCTCCCAGTTGGGGCCTTTGTTCCCCCACTCTTAGAGAAGCAGGAAAAGCAACAAAGGCTCACAACCACAAGCTGAGTGAGTTTATTCCCAAGTGCCACTGGCCACGCAGGGCCCACCCTCAAAAAACAATGGGATGGAACACGGCAAGTCAAAGTGTCTCCCAGCATAGGTGTCCAGCTATGACACACCTGCCTATCTTTGCAAATGGACAAAGAGTAACCAGGAATCAAGGCATAAATAAGGGACGGCTTGCTCCCTGCCCTACTGGAAAAGCAGGCATATTCCTGAATAATCAGGTAGTAATGGAATGAGGGGTAAAGAACTCTGGCTAGGGAATCTGGGGCTGGATCCCTGTCCTTGTTCTGCCAGGAACTAGCTGTGTAACCTAGGCAAGCAGCTTCCCCTCTGGGGCTCAGTTTAAAGACACAGTGACACTTCACAAATCATGTCTACAGAGGTTTCATTTGATCTTGACGACAACCCAGTGAGGCTACACAATTATTCCCTTTTTACAGATAGAGAAACTGAGGCTTGGAGAGATGGAAGGTCTCACGCAGCATGAAGCCGGCAGAATCAAGGCCCGGAGTTCTCAGACCACCGAAAGAAATACTCAAGGGTGGTCAGATTGAGAACAACTCCTGTCTCCCCCCATCTCGACTGAGAGTCTCACCAAGACCAAGGCAGCACAGTCCCTTGTTCACCTGCCCAGCCTGGTGGCCTGCAAAGCTCTGGCCATGAACCCTACATCCCAGCTGCCTAGAAGACCGCACCCCCCTGCAAAATTTCATTACTCAAGTTGGCAAGAACGCAGCCCCCACCCCCAACCGGGTCTAAATAAACGCCCAAGTGATATCACATCCTGCCAGCTCCAAAATAGCCCAGGCCTGCCCACAAGCGATCACAAAGTGCCAGGCCATGCAGGACCAAGTGGGCAGGACGTCCAGCCCATGGCACCATCCACACACTCAAGCAACTAAAGCAGAAGCCTCAGAGCAGAAATGCCCCCCACTCCCACCTCTGCCAGACGGCCTGGCCCCTCCCTCCTTGCCCCTTTCTTGGGAGGCCGCAGAGCCTCCTGCCCCAGCGCCAGCCCTAGCCCCAGCACCAACCCCATGGAGCCTCGCCGCGGCCAGCCTGCGGGCGGACTCCGGCCCGACCCGGACACCCCACCACTCACATTGCTTCAAGAGCTCCAGACACAAAGCCATGAGGGCCGGAGGGGGTCAGAGACCCAGAGACCGGCAAAGACAGAAAAGGGGAGAGGGAGAGACAAGGGAGCAGAAAGCAGGGAGACAGGGGGCAGGGCAGAGGGAGCAAAGGGGCCAAGAGCCCCGGGCAAAAAGGAGCAGGCTCAAAAGGGGGCCTTCAGCACAAGAGCCACTGAGTGGTGAGGCCACTGAGACAGAGCGGGGGTAGAGGCAGGGAAAGCAAAGCGGGGGACCCCAACCCCCAGAAGTGGGGGGGGGCACAGACTCCTGAGAGAGAACAAGGAGAGACAGCCACTGAGACAAACCAAGAGAATGCAGGGAGGGGTGAAGTCTGGGAGCTGGGGAGCTTTGCGGGGGTCCAAAGGAGACCCTAAAGGGATCTCGCAGGTCCCGGCGTGTATTGGGGGGGGGAGCACCAAGAGGGAAAACCCCGAAGAAATGAGGGCTAAGAGGAGAGCAAGACCACAGGGGTTTGAGGGGGGTACAGAGGGGAGGACGTCTCCAAAGGATGTGCGGGAATCTCAGAGGGGAGTCGTGGGGGAGTGAGGGGGGTATTCTGAAGGGAAGGCCCCCAAAGATGTGGGGGCACCGTGAGGGGGAGTCCCGAGGAACCGGGAGCTCAGAAAGGGAGGCTCCGAGGGATGAGGAGCGCTTTGAGGGGGACCCGAGATCGGGGCGCGAGGGAGGGGCTGTGAGGCACCGCGAGGGCAGAGACAAAGAGACAGCGAGCCGGGGAGAGACAAAGCGGGCGGAGCGGGGAGACGAGCCCGAAGGCTGGCAGCCGGACAGAAGGACGGAAGCGCGAGCGGGCGGGCGGGCNCGGCACGCGCATGCCCGTGCACCGGGGACTCCGCCCCTCGAGCCGCCCCGCCAAACCGGTTCCAGCTGGAACGAGACGCATGCTCCGTGCCGAGGGAAGAGCGGTGCGAGTTCGCTGTAGTTCACCGTGGCGACACCTTGCTGTCACTGGGGGAAACTGAGGGTCACAGCAAGCAGCCTGAGCTCAACCCTGCATGGTCAAATTAGACCTCCAGTACTATGGACTCTAGGTCCTAAATGTTTCCAGTTGTCCCCTCTCCTCCATCCTCCCTTTGCTGTCCTCATACGGAATCCTCTAGATTGGGTTCGAATCCCTACTCGCCCTTTGGAGGGCTGTGTGACCTTGCATGAGATGCTCTTTCAGTCTCCCTGAGCCTTCGAGTCGTCCTCGGCAAACTAAAACCAGCACACACTCAGTGTGTCCTGAAGGGGAAAGCGCCATAGGCGCTGCCTGAATCCGTAGACCCTTCAGGTCTCACGGCCCTCCCAGTTCCCATTTATTTTCTCTCCCGCGAGGCCCCCACTCCTCATGTAGTCCTGGTCTTGAGTCGTTCGTTTCCTTACGGCCTCAGCCCTCCAGGCTGTACCTGTAGCAGGTCCGCCGTCCACAGACCCAACTCCCCTTCCCTGACCTGCCTTGCTGACTTAGGGAAGTCCTTGCCTTCTCTGTGCATCTCTTTAACAAATGTAAAATGGAGAAAGGAATCTTACTGAATAAGATGAAACAGTGTTTCTGATACCACTGTAGCGATTTTTGTATAGAGTCATACTAACAACAAAAGAAAATGAGGGTTATGGAGCCACTTTGATGCCAAAAACTGGGCTAAGCACTTTGAAAGTATTAGCTTGCTTTGCCCTACTCACAGTGGCTCTGCTTCACCTGTGCTATTCACTTAGCTTTTATCTTCAAATGGATTTACCTAGAAAATTTCAAGAAGCCCCTGAGGAAGAGCCAGGGTCAGTCTCACTCTACCCCCACCACAGGGAATCCTGCCCCTGCTCCGACTCACCAGGCACCCTCCTGCCTCAGGGGCTCTTCTCCCTGCCTGGCATACTTGCTCAGCTTCCTCCAAGTGTCTCTGTTTAAACATTTGTTTCTCAGTGAGGTCTACCCTAGCTGTCCTGTTTCTGCTGAAACAATGCCCCCCCACCCAGGCTATTTTCCAATGAACCATATATTTACGCGTTATTTATGTTTATTGTTTTATCTACTTCTCCCACCCCAACATAAGGTACTCTCCAAGAGAGCAGGGGCTTCTGTTTTGTTCACTGTGGTGTCCCTGGTGGCTAGAGCACAGCCTGGCCCACTGTAGGTGATCAATAAACATCTATCCAATGAAAAAGTGGCCTGATTACAAGGCTCATGTCCTCAAGCATTACTTAGCAGGGGCTCTAAGGTTCCATTTAAGCACCTTGGTCTTTCCTCCTCGGGAGTGACCTCTCTACCCCTGAGGGTGTAAGAATGCCCCTTGTTCAAGAATCTCAATCCTGGGCTTGATAGCCTGTCGACCAGTTCTTAAGCCCAGTCACTATTTCCCGCCAGAAGGCTCAATGTGTCTGCCTAAAAACGGGATTTAGAAGGGTGATGATCTGGGCACTGAGCACACAGTAGGTATTTGGTTAACCAGGACTGTCCTGGACCAAGGCTTGGTAGAGCCCTGAGAGGAAGCCTGCCTTCTGCTCAGTGCCTCCTGTGCAGAGGTACAGCAACAGGGAATTCTGACCTCTCATCACCACTCCAGGAAGGCCTCCTGGATCCTCTTATTATTCTCTGACCCTATGGCCCCTGCCCAGGCCTCACTGCCTTGCCTGGACCTCCAGTCCATCCTGTCCAGCTTGCCACATAATTCTCCCTGAAACTCTTGTAACCATGCCATGTCTCTTTACCAGGCCCTTGGATGGCTCACCCACCCACAGGACAATGAGAAACTAGGGGGTTAGGAGTCAGGCAGACCCAGGTGAGAAATCGCTCCTTGACCTACTAAGCCGGTGACCTTGACCTGACTCATCTTCTCTAGGCTGTAGTTTCTTTGAAAGATGTCTGCACATGTGTATATGTATATGTATGTGAGGTTAAACCAGGTTAACTCAGGAATGTCAGATATGTATAAATATTCTGGCCACAGCAGACATCACCAATCGATGGTGGCACCCTTCTCTGCTTAACTAAATCTCAGTCCTGGGCTCCAGGGATCAGAGAGGACACAGGAGTTGAAGTCTGTTTGCAATCTCTGGACATGATGGTCTTCAAGCTTCCTCTCAGCCCCGACACGCTGGGAACTGGAGTGTCCAATCTGACAGGAATCTATAGTATAATAACCAGAGATTGTGGAGGGCTAGGCCTGGGAGATGGCTTCAGGGGGACAAGGCTGACTGGAGGGTTGACCGCTTACTGGAATCTTGTCAGCCTCCCTCCCTCTATCTGTGGAGGAGGGAGTGAATCAGAGGAGAAACTAGGAACATTCTGGGAGAGACGGGAGGGGACAAAGAAGGCTGTAAGAAGATGACGTGGGGGCGCCCGGGTGGCTTAGTCGGTTAAGCGTCTGACTTTCGCTCAGGTCATGATCTCACGGTTCGTGGGTTTGAGCCCCGCGTCGGGCTCTGTGCTGACTGCCAGCTCAGAGCCTGGAGCCTGTTTCGGAGTCTGTGACTCTCTCTCTCTCTGACCCTCCCCTGCTCACGCTGTCTCTCTCTCTCTCTCTCTCCTAGAAATTTTAAAAAAAAATTTAAAAAATTAAAAAAAAAAAAAGATGACTTGGATGGGAGGTATTCAGGCAGGGAGAGGGGTCTCCAAACCCAAGACTCACAACATTGATGGAGAATTTGAGGCACAGGGAGGAGCCAGAACCTACCCAGAGTGACACAAGAGACAGAAAACTAGAATTCAGGGCTCCTGAGCAAGGAGCAAGGGTATATTCCAGGCTAGGAAAGTATCCCAGCTCAGCCTAGAGTTTCAAGCACTGACAGGGAGTACCCCCAAGCATATGTACCTGGTGTGTGTGTGTGTGTGTGTGTGTGTGTACACATTCATGTGGAAACGTGTGCAGGTGCAGAGAAAGCAGCTGGTAGGAGCTGGGGGTGGGGTGGGAGGTTTGCCACCCAGGTCTCTGGGTGATGCCAAGCCTCCTTTGTGGTTCAGAGGGAGTGGGAGAGACACAGAAGGGAAGGCTAGGGAGGGAAGAGGGCCAGAAACTGGGAGGGGAGGAAGCGGGGGGACACGGGAAGAACAGGGCTAAAGGAGGTAAACTAAAGGTTAAGAAGAGGTGAGAGGGGGAGAGAGCAGGGGAAACAGAAAGAAAGGGATGGAGAAAGGGAGGGAGGAGAGGAGAATGAGCACCAACGGCAGAACTAGGCAGAGGAAGAGAAGAGAGGAAGTGGGAGGGAGAGTTTTCTTTGTTCTTTCTTCTCTTTCCCAGAGGGTGAGAGGAGGCTGGAGGGGCCAGACTGAGGGGCTGATGGCACCCCTGTGGCCCCTCTCGCGTAAGTCCTTTGGCCGGGAGGGTCACATATATATAGCCAAGCTGCTGCTTCCCCTCCCATCTTAGCTGGAGCTGACCCTGCCTGCCAGTCACCTGCCAGAGCTATTTCTGGAATGTGGAATCTGGGTCAGAAAGGGGGAGGGAGCGAGAGAGGGGGTGGCAGCAGCAGTACTGGCAGCTAGAAGCTGGCGAGCTCTAAGTGGTGGGTGGGTGGGCAGCTCCATGCTCTGCCCAAGGCCAGTCCAGAGGGGTCCTCCCCTTCCAGGCTCTCACTGCCTCAGTAACCACTCCTTACCCATATCCACCTACATCCTTGCATAAGGCCTGAGTACATGCCCATGAGAAAGCAACAAAGAACTTTGAAACCCCTCAGCAACCTGGGGGCTCAGAACTGCCCTAGGGGTGTGTGTGTGTGTGTGTGTGTGTGTGTGTGTGTGTGTACGTGTGCACGCAAACATGGGGCCCAGAATTCTCACTTCCTGGGAGGAGGCAGCCTTCTGAGCAGGGTGACCCCTGCAGGGAAACAGTGGCTGAATGAGGGTGGGCCTGTGTGTTGGTGTGGGTCTATATGAAGGGAGGGGATTACAAGTTTGCCAGGGTATGGTTATACAAGTTTTACACTGATTAAGGATGCCACATCTAAGGGGGGTGCTGTTTACAACACAGACATAATTGAATTATATACTTATTATGACAAATTTGTGGCAGATGGCAGTAAAAGACCTCATTATAATAAAAATTGTACATCATGACAATTTTTCGGCAGATGGCAATAACTCTTGGTGGGGAGTGCCCTTTCCTAACCCAGCACAAAGATACCGTGTGGCTTTGGTTTTCCCTGTGAGGCAGGTGGGTTTACCTGCTGAGGATAAGGGGGTCAGAGGGTGGAGGAGAGATGAGCAAGTATGTAGTGGTCACTATGGACACCTGACGGGGGGCTGACTGGGGATATGTCAGGGGTGAATTTTTCTTATGGTTTCAATCTACTAGAGGCATGAGTTCCTCATGGGTATGGAGGTGGTATGAGTCTTAGAGACACACGTTTGTGAGTACCTACGCAGGTGCATGTAGAGATCACGTGTAGATGTGCACATGTGAGAATATCAGTGTGCATGCATTTTTATAACTTTTAAAAACATATATAGGTATACAACTTCATATATGTCTATAAAAGTTGGTGCATGTGTACACAGATGTCTGGGTAGGTGTCAGATGATACTTTCTTAAGTGTCTTGGTTTGGACTGAAGCCCCCAAACTAAGAATATTTGGAGGTCCACGTCCCTACATTTAAAGTCAGATGTGCCAGGGGCGCCTGGGTGGCTTAGTCGGTTAAGCGTCCGACTTTCGCTTAGGTCATGATCTCGCGGTTCGTGTGTTCGAGCCCCGCGTCGGGCTCTGTGCTGACTGCCAGCTCAGAGCCTGGAGCCTGTTTCAGTCTGTGACTCCCTCTCTCTCTGACCCTCCCCTGCTCATGCTGTCTCTCTCTCTCTCTCTCTCTCTCTCTCCTAGAAATAAATAAAACATTAAAAAATAAAAAATAAAGTCAGATGTGCCAGATGCTGGGTCATCCACACAGGATAGACTGGTGAGAGGATCGGGGGAGCTGTGGTTGATTGAATTTTGGCCTCTTTTTCTTTTTAAAAATTTTTTAATGTTTATTTTTGAGAGAGAGAGAGAGAGAGCCAGAGCGTGAGCAGGGGAGGGGCACAGAGAGAGGGAGACACAGGATATGAAGCAGGCTCCAGGCTCCGAGGTGTCAGCACAGAGCCTGATGTGGGGCTCAAACTCACAGACCACAAGATAATGACTTGAGCTGAAGTCAGACACTTAACAGACTGAGGCACCCAGGCACCCCCCTCTTTTTCTTTTTAGATTTTAGGTTACACAATCAAGGGAAGCCCCATCCAGATCTGACATAAATCATGAGATCCTGTTGTTATGACTGGATGAGACTTTGGGAGTCTTGGGGGTAAATGTATTTTCTGTGTGACAGGGACATGAATAAATGTGGCCACGAGAGTGGACTACAGTAGATTCAATTATTGACCCTTATTTTTCACCCCTCCCTGGAGCCACACCATTGCCATAAAAATACAGTTCCTTACACAAAGGTAGGAGGGTACCTCTCTGCCTCCTGTCTTTGAGCTCAGTCATATGACTTCCCTTAGCCAACAGAATTTCAGCAGATAATGCGCCAACAGGGGCCTTGAAATGTACTTGTTCGCTAAGCTTGCTCTCTTATGCTTCTGCCATCACCATGGGAAGAACGTGCCCTGGCTGGGCCACCAATCCCAGGAGGACCTTTTGGTTCTAGAAGGAGGATGACAGAGATGTGGAACAGATCTGTTCCAGCTGACCCACACAACTGAGAGCAAGAAACAAGTGTTAATTTTTGCATTACACTAATTTTGTGGTTGTTTTTTATGCAGAACTATTGTAGCAATAGCTGCTCAATGCAGGGACCCAAACAGTTCTGGGACATGTAGCCCATGACTCATGATTCTTAGTCCATTCATGAGAGATTGGGTTTGGGGAAGATTAAGGACTGAGGGTCTATTTGGAGAAAATTGCTGGCATGCTGTACGTTCCCCCAGGCCCATTCATGCTTAGAGAACTTCTCAGGGGCCTGATGATGTGGGGAATCTGACCCCTTACCTGAGGTTCCTATGGGACTGTAGCAGAGTACCCAGGAGAGCCTGGCAGGGATCTTGGAGGCTCTAGAACCTGGGCCTCAGCATCTGCTAGGAGACCTCTAAAATGGATTAGACTGGTACAGTTACCCATGAAAGCAGGTCTAGAACAAAGGCTGTGACAGAGAAGCCCATACTTTTCGAGTCCCACATGGCAAGACCCTCATTTTCACACAGGTAAAGTGGGAGTCAAGGAAGAAAGTAGGGCTGGAGTCATCATCGGAGCATTTTGCCCAAGATGCCTGCCTGGCAGGGCCATGTACCCTACCAGAGAGAAGGCGAGTGAGGAGGCAGGGGACCAGCAGATGGAGACACTGAGGGGGAATAAGCAGCAGTGGGCTGGAGGGGGACTGCCCATGTCAGGAAAGGAGGCACCACAAGGGCCTTGCAGGACAGAAGAAACTCCAGAAGCATGACTTAGCAGAAAGAGCCAGCATATGGCATCTGTTGTACAGAAAGTCCTGACACCAGACAACACCTGCACTTAGCTACCTTCCCGTCCCACCTGAAGGGACCAGAAACAGCCACTAGTGAACAAGGAACAGAGAAGACACTAACCACCATACCCAGCTCCCTGTTGTGGGCTTCATAGCCCAGGTCAGGCTCTACCTGCAGAAGCATGAGATCTGAGGTTGATAAAACTGAAGCTTTGCAGTGAGGTCAGACTGGACTTTTAATACCTAAAAATGAGACTATTCCTTAAGGTCTAAAAGTGACTGGAAAAGCTCAGGGATCTGCCCAGATATCACCCAGGGGTTGAAAAGGCTATAACAGTGAAATAAAGTAGTTTCTTGCTCTGCCCCCTGCAAAGACCAGTTCGTTCATTCAATAAACTAATTTTCTGTGTATAGAATAGCATAGGATTCAAGTTCATTTATTTATATCAAACACCAATTGAGCACTCGAAACATGTCTCTTTTCCTACAACAATCCAATCCCAACTGCTTTTGATTGCCAGGAAAGTCAGAGTCAAGCCTGAGAACCAGCAATAATAGCTCCCACCATGTGCAAGCCTGCCTGAACACTCCCTATATGCAGTCTTATTTCATCTCCCCAAGAGCTCTCTGGGATCTGGCTTATGCCTCAATTTATAGACAAGGACCCTGAGACTGTGGGAGGGAAACTAGCTAGCCAGAGTGGGATCAAAGTTCTCTCTTCTGAACCAGAAACTGTCTATGATTTTCCTTGGTCTTGATTTTCATGGCTTGCTCTGTGACACAGGGTTCCCTTTTTCTCTGATCACGCATAGACTATCTCCAGGGGACTTAGAACAGGTATCAGAAAGGACAGGTTGTCTCTGTGACTGTGAGAGAAACTTACAAACCCACACCTCTGAGAAGGCTCGATGCAGATGCCATCCTCTTCCCTGTAGATTCTAACCCTCCGGACAGGTTCACCTATCGTCTACCTGAGCTAACGCAAACAGGGAGGCAGGGCTTCAGTAAGCCCTGCCCACGAGCAGGCAGGCCGCTCTGAGCCAGGGTCTGGACAGCCCCTTGCATCTAAGTATCCCAAAGCAGGAGCCCTCTCTGACCCCCCTCACCCTACCTTCAGTGATGCCATCTGCCTCTGTGACCCCCATTTGACCTCCAATTTGCCAGTGTGTGGGAAGTTCAGTGTCAAGACCTCTTGCTTTTGCTCCTAACCATCCCTGCAGCCCTGGTTAGCCCACCACAGATTCTTCCCTGGCATTCCCCACATGTGATTCACCAGGAATGGTCCTCGGGTCCCCTTGTGAGAAACAAAAACAACCCCCTCGTCTCAGTACTCACTCGGAAGCGTGCGACTGTTGCTGAGGCTGCCAGTGCTGGGCGGGGGGGAGAGGGACTGCAGGGAGACACTGTCTTCCTCCTGCGAGCAGCCCGCCTGGATGGCCCGCAGGTAGCTGTGGCTGCGGGAGCGAAAGTAGCTGGGCAGCGGCAAGTCCAGTGCCTCCGCTGCTGCAGACTCCGCTTCACTGCAGGCCGACTCGCAGGCTGCCTCATACTGGTCGCTCAGATCTGCCTCCCGTACCTATCCAGGCAAAGGCGGGTGTCAGGGGTCAGCAGTGCCCATTCTGGAAGGATGGGGTGCTTGGTGGATGGCTCAGCTGCAGGGCTGGAGAGTCTGTGAGGCCTCAAGTCAGCCCCTCCCCCCTTTCCTTCCATGTCACTCAAGGTACCGGGTGGGCAGATGAACCCTTAAGAAATATATACAGCCCCTGTCACTTCTCTGGACCTCAATTTTCCCATGTCTACGATGCAGGAGAAACTATTAAGGATAACTTAATAGATCTTGTGTGTCCTTACTGATCAATTGATAGGTTTTGAGGTCACATCTGAATGCAGCCAGAAAGAAGGCTATAATCAATTAGTAATGTTTACCCTGAATGCTGGAATGGGAAGTAGCAGTAGCTGTGCTAGATATTTACCATCTTATGGTCAGATTCCTTTATTTTCACAAAGAAACTGAGGGCCCGTGAGGGGATGATATTTGCCAGGTGTGCCCAGTGAGGAAGTGGCGGAATCAATACTCCAAATATGAATTTAAGAAAGATTAATGTAGCCCTGTGGTACAGAATGAATGTTGGGAAAGGAATCTGGAATGGCGGCAGAGGCCAGAGATGAAGCTGATGCCAAAGAGTCTGGTGAGAGAAGATAAAACTGGAATGAGGGCAGTGGCAGTGATAATGTCTGCCATGGGCAGGATGGAGAATGGGGACAAGTGTGCTATGTGCCATCTCACATCTAGTTCAACCTTGTCTAGGTGGTTTCTAAGTGTCTCTAGAGATGGCCGTCCACGATCTTACAGATCTGCAGTTGAGAGTGTGGGCACACGGGGGCCCACCATCCATATACTCTCCAAGGGTCCTGGAAGGGTCTGTCCTATCCAGGTCCAAGGGCATGAGAGTAACTGGAAACCACACTGTATAAGCTGAGAAGTCAGCTGGCAAAGGATGGACGCAGAATGGAGGTCTTGGGGGTAGTCTGGGCAAGAAGGGAGAGGGCAGAAGTTGATTGAGCACCATGCGGAGGAAAGCTGGAGCTGGGCCTGGGGCCAGCTCTGCCCTGGACCCGGGTGTGTGACCTCCAACTCTCACCATCCCCTGGGGCGGTGTCTCCTACCTAGAAGAAGTGGGATGGGTGTGTACTTGTCTGGCACTGCATCAGGTAAACCGACTAGATGGATCATCACCAATCTGCGGCATATGTTTGGAAAGCTCTAAATTTGTGCTGTCCAATATGGTAGCAGCTAACCATTGTGGCTATTTAGGTGTAAATTAATTTAAATTAAAAATTCAGTTGCTTAGCTACACTGGCTACATTTCACTTGCTCATGCTACCTTACTGGACAGCGTGGAGTACACAACATCTCCACCTTCACAGAAAGTTCTATCGGACAATACTGATAAATTAAAATGCAGGCCAGGTGGCATACCCAAAATTCATCCGGAGTGGGTATTCAAGAGACAGTTGTTTATCCTCCACAGCTGTAACCTGAACACCTAGAGGCCCTTGTGATTGCCAAGGGCAATGAGGTCTCGCTTTGGGATTATAGTCAAGGCACGGCTCTGGAATTAGGTCTGTCATTTCCTTGTAATATGAATGTAGGCAAGTCACTTAATTGCTCCATGCCTCCATTTCCCCATCTATAAAATAGGGGTCAATTATAGACCAGATTTCATAGGATTGTTGTCAGGATTAAATGAGATAATTCGTATCACATGCTTAGAACAGTGTCAGGAGGGTAAGCACCTGGTGACCTGTCCCTATTACTATAGGCAGCTCTGTGGGGTGAGTGTAAGGATTTGTAAGTATTGGTTAAGATGCTCCCAAGCTCTGAAGGGTAGGCCAGTGGGTCAGGGCTGTTGGTATGTATATCGCAGAGGATATACTCTGTGCAGGGAATGCCCTGGAGTTTTGTATGTTAACACATCGCATCCTTACCATGAGCCTATGGAAGTTAGGGGAGGAAGAGGTCACCTGGCTCACTGTGGGCTCCCCAGAGACCCTCTGGAATAATGTATTTGACAAGAACTTTGACGTGAGAGTGGAGGCACATGAGGCATCCACAGCTGGAATCAGGAGGTGAGGGGCCAGGCCCAGATTTGCCCCTTGGACAGGTCCTTTGTTAGCTGCTGACTGCAATGAGGGGGTGAGCTTGGAGCACCTTTCCTGTCTCTCTTTCTGGTCTTGGGGAAGGGGCCTGGGAAGGAGGAGAGGGCCGCTTCTAGGGGCAGGATGGGTGTGCATGGGAAGGGGGCACAGTTAGGGCAGCCAGACAGTGCCAGGACTAGAACCATCTCCACCAAGTTTTGTAAAATTGAAAAGTGTCTGCATTCATGCCAACACCCCAACATAGTTAAAGGTCTTGCTGGAGCCCAAGAAAGGAAAAAAGTTAGGGGATCTGGGGTCTGGGACCTGGAGGCCAATATCACCAGTCCCCAGCCACCAACCTGTCCAAATAAAACAGTGTCCTAGCTAGAAGACTCTGAGGGTGTGCTTTCTCTTATCCTGGCATTATTTCTTGCCCCATCCATAGGACTAGCCCATTCTTTCCCATTTTTGAGAAGAGAAAACTGAGACACAGAAAATGAAATGAAAGGGCCCGTGAGTGGAAGGTCAGGGCAGAGAGCGGGTCTCACTGAAGGAGGCTTTCCTGGCGCCACCTGTTTGCACCTGCCTGGGCAGGGGCTAGGACCATTCAGACGCCAGGTGTCAGGCCTAGCCCTGGACTCTGGGATTGGGGTACAAGAGAATGGCAAACATACTGACCTGCTGCTCATGGCCAAACAACTGGGGGATCAGGGAGGCCTGTCCAAAAATCTGCAGGAAAGAGAGGGGGAGGGTTATGGGGAGACCAAGGCTGGGGAGTGGGGTAGTGTATTGAGGCTCGGCTACAAGAAAACTAGTGGCTGGCTGGTCTAACCTCTCCAGACTGGCCGAGGCCTAGGTGTTAGGAGGTCTCACTTAGCTTCCTCCAGGGATGGGAGGCTCACTCCTTCTGGGGCTGGGTGCTACTGAGGATTGGTAATCTGCTGTTTACACATGCTTCTTTTGGTCTGGCCCCTGGGAGATGCCGTCTGCTGCCTCTCACCCAGGCAGGCAGCCGCCCCCCGCCCCCATCCCCAGATCTACAGATTAGGCCCAGAAGCCAAAGCCTTCTCTTCCCTGGTCAGGGCCAACATATCCCAGTGCCTGGTGGGAAGGGGGCTCCTTCCGGCAGCAGTCAAGGCCTCAGAGACACAGCCAGAGCTGGGACATTTCTGACTTTAGGGCCACATATGTGGCTTGGATCACTCAATTTTCTAGGGGTAAGATTTTAAGAGCTCAGAGGGCCTAGGAGAGAGTTGGGCTGGGCAGAGGGTGGTGGCAGAGACCTGGTGGCATCCCCAGCCTGGCTGATCCATGTGCCCTTTTGTGTAACCAAAGGACAAAAGTGTTCCAGATGCCATGCCAGGCAGAGGTGAAGATGGGTTGTGTGAGACAGAAAGACTCAGAGAGAAACATGGATGTGGGACCTACCAGACGGAGTTGGAGGAAAATGTGGGCAAGGGGAGAGAAAAACAGAGGGAGACAGATACAAAGAGGAAGACTGGGGAACGAGAGAACATGGTACGACGGAGGACACGGGGAGGGAAGCCACCCATTCAGCAAACACCTATGTGCCCTGTGCCTTGTGCTGAGGACAAGGGTGCCATGGGGAACCACACGGCAAGGGCCCACTTGCAGGAGGGTCCCAGTCTTGAGAGTTAGACAGATACCAAGTAAATAAACAGATGTCATTCCAGATAGGATACTGCTGTCAGGAAAATTAAGCAGAGTAAGGGAAGAGTGCCCTCGGCGCTCCTTTAGAGGAACCACAGGGCAGGTTCCCTTGGGGTGACATTTGAGCCAAGACCGGAAACACAGAGAAGAACCAGCTGAGCAAATATCTGAGAGTGGGGTGTTCCTGGGCTCCTGGGAGAGGGAACAGCAAATGCAGAGCTCAGGATAGGAATTGAGTGTGTGTGTGTGTGTGTGGAGCAGAAAGGAGGCCAGTGTGGCTGGAGCAGGGCAGTGACAGAGCAAGTCTGAGACCCTGTGTGAGAGAGGCAGGCGCACAAGTCTGAGTGAGGAGTGTGGCTTTCACGGGGGGCAGATGGGAGCCATGGAGGGTTTGGAATAGGAATGTGGTGTGATCGGCTTTACATCCTTCACAAGCTCCCTCTAGCCGCAGGGAACAGAGTGCAGTTGACAGGCCTAGAGGCCAGGGCAAGTGTTCACGTGACAGTTGGTGGGGCCTGGATGAGGATGGCAGGGGCGGACAGTCTGGGGTGCTCTCTTCCTCCCCACGTCTGAGGTCAGTCTCCGTGGTCTGGGAATGACAGTGCCGCAGGCAGGAGGCTTTGGCCAGGCCAGGAACAATGGAGTGGTGAGGAGCTGAGGTCCAATAGTCTTTCAGGTCTAAGCAGTGCAAGCTCAGGCCATGGGGCTACACACAGTGGGACCCGCGGCCTGTTCCTGCCCAGAGAGGAGGCTGGGTATGCACCTGGCACCTCCATTGCTTCACTCTGCTACTACTAGCAGGTGTTGCCTTCTCTGGGCCTCATCTTCCCATCCACACCATGGGGGGAGCCCTCAAAACTTAGCTGGTCCTCCCTTGGCAAACCCTAAAGTGCTGTGCATATGGCAGAGGCTGGGGTCTGGGTCTAGGTCTGACAGCCCAGGATCCCTGCCCAGCTTTGCCTTCTCCTTGCTGTGTGGCCTCACCTATCTGAGCCTCAGTTTCCTCATCTGTGAACTGGGGATATAAATAATAAGCACACCCACTCCTGGAGGTGGATGTGAGAGTTCAAGGAGCTGGTGGTTAACAGAATGAAAAACTACAGCACAGCATGCTTATTGCTGTTGGTGGCAGAGGTGTCTGGGCCCTGGAAGTCCAACTTTCACTAAGCCAGTGGGACTTGGAGGTCCAGAGTGGAGAAGCAACTTACTCAAGGTCACACAGCAAGATAACAACAATAACCATAAAGTTAGGCACCCTTTGCTGAGAACACTACATTCATTATCTCATTAGTTCCTCACAACCCTTTGAGATAGGAATTATCATTCTTCTGTGGTAGATCAGGAAGCTGAGGCTCCGGGAGGGAGTGACTTGTCCTGGGTTCATACTATCAGTGACAAGACTGGGACTCAAACCCAGGTTTCCAGTTATCTTCAGGGTTCCTGGGTCTGTTGCAGTGGTGTGGCCTCTCCCTCAGGGTTCTCAGCTTAGGTCACGCAATGTCAGGCCCTGTGACTGCTCTCTACCCACACAGGACAGTGGGGGCCAACATACATACACAGGCAGCTTCAGGAACAAAGACCAAACAGAAGAACAGAGCGTACATCTGGGGACTGCTCAGCAGGGGCTGAGCCTGGATGTCTGTCCTCTTGGCTGCAAGATAGGGCTCTTCCAAGCCCACTGACCATCTGGCCACCCACCACCCTCACCTGGCTGATGCAGCTGGAGTCGTTGAGGCTGTCGCTGACAGGGTTGTAGTCTTCCTCCCAGCTCGGACACTTGGAGGGAAGCAGCATGTCCACTGAATCCAGGCGGTCCAGACTCCTGGTGAGGGTGAGGGGGCAGACAGGGCTCAGCACATGCATTGTTCAACCTGGGAAACTGAGTCCCAGAAGGGAAAAGACCGGCCAACGTCATCCAGTGGCAGAGAGAAAAATGGAAGTCACTGCCAGCTTGTGCAGTGTTGGCGAGCGAAGGAGGGTGGGTGCGTGTTGGGGTCAAGGAGCATGGGGAGAGCTCCCAGCTTTCGGAGGCTTGCATCTGGAAGGTGCAGGTCGTCCCCACTTGTCATGTCTGCTTCAGCCACAAGGTGGCAGCACAAGCTCATTTTTGACCATCTCAAACCCAAGGCAGAGCAACCTTAGCCCAATTATATGGCCTCCTCCCCCACAGGTCTGGGGCAATTCTAGTGGCTGGACAGGGGCTGTAGGTCAAGGCTCACAGCCTTGATCTCAGGCTAGAGCTTCCCAAAGGGCATGAGTTTCAACCTGATATCTAGATGGCTTCGACCAGCCTCCCAACGACTCAGCATTTCTCAGGGCCCTGGCTCTTCAATTTTTCTCACATCTATCACCCTGGGTTCCTCCTTCAACACTGCTCTGGGGTGAAGAGCCAAGCACCCAACAGCTCAGGCCTTGACACTGATGAGCATGGACTGGAATCCAACTTCCTCACCGGGTTACCCTGGGCAATCATAACCCCTTGCCTATGTCTCAGTTTCCTTACCTATAAAGTGGGGATGACAATGTGCCTGCCTGCTTGAGGATTCAGTGATGCAGATTAAAGTGCACTGGGCCAGGCAAAGAGCCCAGGGTACAGTAAGTGCTAACAGATGGTGCCCAGAACTATTGCTACTATTACTGAATTCCCTCTCAGAGACCCAAGGTCTCTACCTGGGTCCTGTCCAGCTCTCCCACCTCAGTGCCCACTGGTCATTCATGGAGATGTAAGATCCCAACACTAGAAGGCATCTTAGAGATTACCCAGCTTAGCTCCCTCACTTAAAGAAGGGGAAACTGAGACTCAGAGAGGGACAGACCTGGGACGGGCCAGTGGTGTCCTGAATTCCCACCTGGAGGCCATTCCCTGCCTTCTGTCACACTGTGCACCCCTTAAGCAAATCCCTGTCCCAAGGAGACTTGGCTTCTCTGAGGACACTGCCCCTCCCTGCATCAGTGCTGTTACTGCTTTCTTCCCTCTGTCAAAATCTTCCCAGAAGCCTTGGCGCATGCCCCCAGTATTTGAAGAACTAAGCTTGTTTCCTTTAGTTCTTCTAACTTTTTGTTTCTGACTTGCTTTTGTTTCTTTTCCTCAGAGGACTCTGAAACCATCCTAAGCTTTACCTGTTTTGCACTTGGTGATGGGCTTTTCTGTCACTTTCCCTCCTCTTCTTTTCTGTTCTGATCCCCATGGTGACTTCTGTACGTGAGAGCCTCACATCTCTCTAACATTTTAATTGTTGCTTTCTGTGTGCATGCATCTCATTTGTTCATACTTTCATTAACTCTTCCAAGTCTTAAAGCAACAGGATGGGGCTTGAATGGTGGAATTCCAGGAAGGGTGATGGGACAGGTGAAGGTTATCTATCTCCTTTTGACTTCGGGATATATCCCCTTCCCCAGTCTTGGAGCTCACCACAGGCATGAATTACAGGGGCAAGGGCAGAGGGGCCTCTGGCCTTCCCTGGGCAGTACTCTGCTGCTACAAGTGGTGGGCTCACCAAGGACAGGGTTCTCCTAACCTGAAGAAGAGGGTTTTCTGGCGCAGTCCCCCTGTGGGAGTGGAACTCACCTGGGCATGTGGCTCCTGTGGGCAGGTTTACCTGGGCCACTCTAGAGAGTCTCCTTATTGTTTACCAAAGGATGAGGCTCACCTGTGGTCAGAACTTAACTGTGAGGGGCTTATGGGGTGGTTCAACAAGTGACAGGGTTCTCCAGAGTCAACTTACCAAATGCAGGGGCCAACCCAAGGATGACGATATCCTGGAGAGGGCTAACCTAAGGGTCCTGGATCTCTGGGGGCCCGGGTTCACCCGGATCTGAGGCTGTAGGGCGGGATTCGCCTATGAGGCGGGGCTTTCCTAGGGGCCCGTATGGGAGGAAAGCGAGGTTCCCAGGGGTGGGACACACCTGTGAGAGCTCATCTAGGGCTACCCTTGCCTGTGAGCGGAGCCTGTGAGGACGCTTTCCCAGGGAAGAGCTCCTAAGCTGGCCGTGTTCCCTAAGGGGCAGGTTAGCCTGTGGGCGGGGCTCCCAGGAGGCGGGACTTCGGAGAGGTCCTGGGGCGGGACTTGGACTCCGGAGGGCTCTCCCGGGGGCGGAGCTCCAGGGGGGCAGGGCTTGCATGTGGGCGGGGCTCTAGGAGGCAGGGCAGAGTCTCACCTGCGGGGGTTGCTCTGCTCTCCCAGCGACTGCTGCGTGGCTCTCAGGTAGCTCTGGCGCCGCGCTGCCGTCTTGGGTGAGGGCTTGGGACTGCCGCCGGACTCGTCGCTGTCCTCATCACCCATGGCCTTGATGTAGCTGCCGCTGCGCATGCGCCTGCAGGGTATGGGCCCCTCGGCCGCGGAGTCCGCCTCGCGCGGGGACAGCAGCGCGGTGCTCCACTCGCCGCCGCCGCCCGGCACCTGAGGATGGGCGGACAGGCCTCAGCGAGGGTGGCGAGTAGAGGGGGGCAATGCACACCCTCAGCGCGCCGCCGGCCGGCCAGCCTCGGGCACATCACCTGGGGAATGGTGCTCCGCTCCCTGAAGCTGCCCTGCTCTCCACCTCGGAGGGTTTTGGCCTTCCATACTGGGTACTGCCTTTGAAGCCACCCAGCAGCAGGGCAGAGCCCCAGGCTGGGAAGGATACTTGAGTTCCAGAGACGGCTCTGCCACAGCTTCACTGTGTAGCCTTAAGCAAATCCTTGCCCTTCTCGGGCCTCAGATTTCTCCACGGATCCCAGGCTGAGCGTGCCCCAGCCAAACCGCCAGGCCTGTATGATCACAATGGTACCCACTGCAGCTCCCCTTTTGAGCACCCACTGTGTTCCTATCACTTCACCCTGTTATCTCATAGAATGGCTTATGATCCCAATACACAGATGAGAACATCAGGCCAGAAAGAGGCCCTCAGACCTGGCACCAAGAGTCTGTCCTAGGATAGGGGCAGGAAGAACTGGTCACAGGACACCAGCACATCAGTAGGGAGGCAGGGTTCTTGGAACCAGTCAACATCCTGTATCTCACTGGTGGGTAAGCCAAGGCACAGGGTGCACAGAGGCTTGTGGGGGTCTGGCAGCCAGGTGGCGATCTGGAAAAAGGACATGTATATACAGTGGATGTTCACCTCTTGATGAAAGAGTACACACATCTTAGCGCCTACATGAACCTCAGCTCAAGCACAGAGTGAACCCACCCTGCTATGTCCACATATCTCAGAGCAAGCATACCTTCCCCCCACACCCATCTCACCAAGGACACACCCCACAGCGTCCACTTCATCACATGCATGTTCCTCAACAAGCACACAGCGTGAACACGGAGCACACTCACACCCCTCTGCACAATCACAGCAAGCAACCGCTGTACCGAGGACGCATTGCAACATGTGCCCACCTCACTGTGTCTTTGCCTCAACACGTACAGAGTGCACACCCTCACCAGGCTCTATACACTTCACCACGGATGTCCGGGTGACACATGTTTCTCGGGTCCACACATACCCATTCTTCACCTCATGCACAAGCGCACACTCCCAGCACCTCCACAGCTACACAGACACTGCACCATTCTAGATGCCCGTACTGCCAGTGGCCAGTTCTCAGCTGAGGGACAGTTCCTGTCTGGGGCCCCCACCCCCAGGATGCCCCCCTGCCCNTGCACATTCTATCTCCCAAACCATTTGCTAGTCCATCTTACCTACCTCCACCTGTCCCTTGGGACGGGGGCCTTCTATATTCCTGCTTAAAACCTGTTGCTACCCAGCATTGCCCCACCCACCTCCCATGACCCAAGCAGGCAGCACAAACCCCAAGGCCTGCAGGGCCACCCTTTCATGATGTTTCTGAAGCCTTTTCACATGATCAGACCAAACCACAGCATTTTGAGAAAGAGCCAGGTCACACACCACCCTTTCTGATGTTTCTAAACTAAGGAAGTGGATTGAGAACCACAAAGCCTTAAATATATAAAATACTGCCTAGATTTCATTTTCCTTCTATTGAAAAAAAAAATAGCTTTTCCACCCATAGTCTCTGTCTTTGGAATTTTTATATAGAATGACAAGAACTCAGGGCTTTGTCAGACTTTGATGTTCATCTGGTTCCAAATGCATCTAATGTGTTCCCAAAGGCCGACCAGGCCTGTGCTGGCATACCCCCCAGGATGAAGTGCTCACTACCTACAGAAGCAGCCCCTTCCATCTTGGTGGGTATTGAAACCTGCTTCCATAACTTCCATCCAAGTTGGGGCTTTGCCCCCAGAAACTGTGCCCAGTTCATGGCCACTGTGGCCCTGCTTTTGAGAGCCCCAAGGGATGTGCAGCAACAGAGATGTCTCTGAGCCTTCTTCCAGTTTCCAGGAGTGTGACATTGGTGCATAATAAGTGCCTGAATAAACATTAACATTTGAAAGAAGCAAGTTAGTCTCCAAAGCTGGGTTAGGGCCTCCTGAAGCCCTCCATGCTGATCTCCATCACACTCTGCTCATACTGACGTGACTATCTGTTTAGGCATCATTCTCTCCCAGCATCCCAATAATCAGGGCTCTGTCTCATTTGTTTCTAGTTCTATGGACTTAAATGTCTATCTGTTCCTCTATCCTTCTCATTTCTCACATTTCCTGAGCTCTCCTTTTCTGCCAGACCCTGTCCTGGGTCTTAGGGACACACAGCTGTATCAGACGTGGTCCCTGTCTTCAAGGAGCCCCTGGTCTGGTGGGGATAGCAAGCAAGAGTCTGGCAATTAGAATGCTATGCAGTTGGTCCTGTGAGGAGGGTGGAGAGCACAACTTCCAGATTTGTCCCCTAGAGGGCAGGTACATGTTTCAGTCCTATTCTGGGCTGGGCTCAGAAGAACCCTAATCAATGTCTGCCAAAAGCATGATGAGTGGAAGGAATCCTCTTATTAGCAGGTACTGCCAGACACCCATTTCACAGGTGTTTACTCACAGAGGCCCAGAGTGAAGCGACTTTCCAGGTAAACCTGTGCTACAGCTGACTCTCAGAACTGGGGCCTTCCCCACATTCCTCACCCCACCCCTGACCCAGGCAGGGACCCACCTGCAGGTAATGGTAGGCTAGACCCTGGTGGCAGGATTTGGACTTTAGCAGGCTCTTATCCAAGGTGGCTGAGGTCTTCTGGCAGACTTCATGGGCGTGGCTGAGGGTCAGAGTGGACCAGGAGCCCCGCTTGACATAGTTGGTGTCAGTGCCCACCCCAAGACTGGGGCAGGCGGCCGGGGGTGCAGGTGGGGGTGGTGGGGCAGTCAGCTCGGTGGTGTTGTTTTTGGCTGCTTTGAGCATGTGCCCGCTGATGGTGTTGTAGGCGTGCATGAAGTAGCGTGGCTGGGTGCGTTCCGGCTGTCGCCCTAGCGTCATCAGCCCAGAGGCTGGGCCACTGCTGCGGAAGGCACCACTCTCGCCGTCCAAGTTGTCATCAGAGCTCCACCAGCCTGAGATGTTGGAGCGGCTACGCCTTTTGGGCTCCCCAGCCTTGGCCCGCTCCTTGCTCTTGGCCCTCCGGCCCTTGCCGTCCTCCAGGCCACCTTTCTTGCTGCCATTGCCACCGATCTTGCCTGCCGTGCCCTCCAGTGAGGGTGCCTTGGTGAAGAAGAGCCGCTGCACTGAGTGGACCAGGTGGCGAATGCGGCCAGGACTCTCACCACGGGCCTTGGCCTCACCACGGGGAAACTGGAGCGTGCTAAAGCCATCGCGGTGGATGGGCAGCTGCTTCTCAAACTGGTCCAGGAGGTTGGCGGGCAGCCGGTTGATCTTGGTGGCCTGGGCATGGCTGGGAAAGGGGCTCTCCTCTGGCACCTCGAAGTGGGAGTTATAGTGGATGCGGGGGAAGGTGCTGCTTGGAGGCGGCAGCTGGTTGTTGAGTGGGAAGAGACCATCCCCAGGCAAAGTGTTCTGGCCAGGGAAGCGAGCCTCGCGGGCAAAGGCCTCCGTGGGCGATAGCAGATAGGGGTTGCGGTCAGGCCCTGCAAACAGGGGCTCATGTGGTGGGTCCAGGCTGTCGGAGAGGTGGCGGGGGCGGCTGTCACCGAGGCCTTTCATGATCCCAGCCCTCGGGGCAGGGGCCGTCGCCCTAGTGGGGCGCCCGGGTTGCCTCTCCCGGGCGGCAGCTGTCCTGGGGGAGAGAAGACAGAGAATAATTAGCTGAATATGGAGGGGACAGAGTTCTAGGAGTGTCACCCAGACCTTCACAGATATCAGGATTGGGAGGATTACTGAAGACTCTGGGCCTACCCTTAACATTTTGGAGTGGAGGACAAGAATACAAATGGAAGCCCACAAGATCCTATGCTGGCCCTAGGAATTTCAGGGTCCCCGGTATCCGTGTGACTCTGGGTAAGCATGTCCCTTTGGCCCCTGAACATGCTTGCCTTTAAGGAAGAACACAGTTGTAAGAGGGCCAGAAAAAAAAAAGCCTTCTATTTTTTTTTCAATATTTATTTTTGAGAGAGAGAGCAAGCAGGGGAGGGGCAGAGAGAGGGGAACAGAGGACCTGAAATGGGCTCTGCACTGACAGCAGCGAACCTGATGTGGGCCTCGAACTCACAGACCTTGAGATCATGACCTGAGCCGAAGTTGGATGCTCAACCCACTGAGCTACTGAGGTGCCCCCAGAGAAACCTTCTAAAGAGTAAGGCCCAGGATAGGGCCTGTCTCACCTGGGTCTGAGGGCAGTACTGTCCAACTCATACTTGAGCAGAGGAATCCTACATCAAAAGTAGACCCTCTATAAAAACCTGCTCTGTCCCTCAATAGATGTCTACCAAGTGTGACTTCTGGGCTAAGTGCTGGGGGCTCCAAACATCAGAGAAGCCAATAAGCCCATCAGCACATCATTTCCAACTGGGATAAATCAATGATGGTCAGCCTGGAACAGAGGTCTCAGTGAGTGGAACAGGAGCACATCCTCAGGACTGGGTGGACAGGACAAGGCCTTGGTTGAGGGTGGCATTTAGGTGGAACCACCGTGACTCAGTTTCCTCATCTGTAAAATAGGGCAGTTGGACTGGTTAGATCTTCCATCCAGGACCATGCAGGAAATACCAGTCTCAAACTTAGGCAAGTTCCTTTCCTTTCTGGGCCTCAGTCTTCCCAGAGGGGAAGTTAGTGAGGTTTCTGAGCCCGGCCCCACCACCAGCTCTACTAAGAGGAGTTACAAGGCTTGCTGTGGACTGTGTGCTCGGCGTGCTGAGGATCTGAAAGCAATCAGGGTGGCTGGAACAGAGCAAGTGAGGACAAGGGCAGTGGGGGTAGAGCTCTTGGGGGGGTGGGCGAGGTCAGGATGGCCAGCCTCTGGCTAAAGCCAAGAATGGTAGGCAGAATGATCGCTCCCAAAGTTGCCCACATCTTCATCCCCTAAACTTCTGATGATGTTATTTTATGTGTTAAAAGGGTCTTTGCATATATGATTAATGATCTTGAGATGGGGAGATTATCTTGGATTATCTGGAGGGATACAATCTAATCACACGAGTCTCTTTAAGAGGGGAGCATGAAAGTATCATGATGCAAGCAGAGGTCAGAGTGATATGGGGTCATAAGCCAGGGAATATGGGCAGTCTTTAGAAGCCAGAAGAGGCAAGGAGTCAGATTCTCCTCTAGAGCCTCCAGAAGGAATGCAGCTCTGTGACCCATTTTAGACTTATGACCTCTAGAACTGTAAGATAATAAATCTGTGTTGTTTTAAGCCACTAAGTTTTGTAAATTTGTTACAGCAGCCATGGAAACTAATACACCACGAATGGGTTCTGGTGTCTGAGACTCCCCCCCACCCCTCAGAGCAGCTCTTAAGGCAAATTCCAGATCCCACTAAACACTGCATGAAAAACACTGGCCTAGGTGAAACCTCCATCATATAGATGGGGAAACTGGGGCCCTAAGTGGTCAAGAACTTCCCCAAGATCACACAGTGGATCCAGTGGCTGGGGCAGTGTGAGACCCACAGCTCTTCCTACTCTCTGCATAGCTGCCTTGCAACTGTCGCCCAGAGCTGGCTGGCTCCCCAACCCTCAAGGATCTGAGGATTATTTCCTTGGACCTAGCCATTTCATGACCAACTATGTCCTAAGCTTTCCTAAGCCCGGAGACTTCTGTAGGGTCCACCTGGTTCGAATTCTTCCTGCCAGAGAGAGACCCTCCTTGCTTCTAGGAGCCTGATGGACCCCACTCTGGAAGCCAGAGCACTGTCACGACATTCCTTGTGGCTGACTAGCCCCTTGGAAACATCTCTGCTTCCACCAGGTGGTTGGTGAGAGCATTTATCCCCAGGCTGGAGAGGAAGTCTGCTGACTGACATCTTTATCTTTATTATCTTCATCATATCCTCACAATGGCCACATGAGGTGGGGGACCATGATCTCCACTTTACAGATGGGGAAACCATCTGGGAGAGGCTGTTCTCGCCAAGGTGAAAGAGGTAACTTCGATGCCAGCCACCCCATTAGTGTTCTAGACAAGGCAAGGGTCCCCCTCCACTCTAGGCAGCAGTGGATTCCTTTGGGCAAACCTCTTCTTGAAGACCATTTCAGGCAAAACCACCCCCAGATCCCTCCTGTTCCCTAGCCTTTTCTTGGCTTCCTTGCATCCCCTGAGGGCCGCAGTGATCCCTGGGCTCAGGGGCCAGCCTCCTTGGCTCTCCAGCTTGAGAACTATGTGTGCAGCAATATGTCCTTGATGCCCACTCAAGTAAGGCCAATGATACTGAAAACTGAGAATGCTATTTGCAAAACACAGCCCTGCTGGCTCACTGGCTTGGCAGGGGCCTGATGCCCCAGAAATGCTGCAGGTAGAGAGGGCTGGTCATCAGGAGAGAAGACAGTGGCAGAGCACTGCCCCAGAATGCACACAACACTTAGTTCTCTCAGCCCAGTGCATGTTTTCCAGCCCTCCCAGGGAGAAACTGGCTTCATTTGCACAATCCTGAATTTCCCCAGTAGGACCATAGGAGCCCAGGATCATGCCTACCTCCCTAAGCCTCAGACTGTGTGTTTGTCAAATGGGGCCAAGACGAAGAAGTGAAGGAAGGTGTGAGCAAGTGCTTGGTGAATTGTGAAGTGCTGGAACATGCTTATTCCCTGGCCCAAGACCTGGTGGTGGTCTTGACTGATGAGGCTCCTCACCTGGCTCTTTGGGGAGGCTGGGTCCCTGCCACTGGGGTTACAGGAGAGAGAGTGGGGGCTGCCACCCTCAGGGAGACCTCTGGAGACCAGACAGACACTTTAATGGGTGCAAGTGACCTCTCAACTTCCTTCCTTCCTGTGGCTGAGCCCTCATGTTAAGAGTCCCTTTCTCTGACTTCTGGGCTTGTCCTACTCCACCTTAAATGCCAGTGCCTCCCAGGGCTCTGGGTGGGCATACAGTGTCCACATCAGTAAAATGCTTTGACATCACCCATTGGGGGCTCATGTCAGACACCTGGGCATCTCCTTAAATTCTTCCCTCTTCTGACTTTCTATGTCCTTCCCCTAGTAACAATCTCTGCTGTGCCTGGAAAGCGATTCCACCCCCGTCTCACTTCCTGTAGTCTAGGTGGAGCCAGCCCTATCCCCGAACCCCAGGAGTAGACACATGACCCAGGTCTAGCTAATCAGGGCCCTGCATCCTTGAGTACTGATTGGCTGAGAGATGGAAACAGGATCTTTGCTAGCCAATGAGAGTTGGTCCTGGGATTATGGCTGGACTCTTCAGAAAGAGGAGCCTTACTCTTCAGAAAGAGGGCTGTTGTGCTTGGCAGAGTGTCAACCTGGAGTCTTTTGTCAAAATCTTGCTTAAGTCTCAGATATGAGAGTTAAGAGACTTTTTACTTAGTCTGAGTTGGGTTTCTGTATCTTTCAACAAGAGCCAGACTGATACTGGCCCACTGTTCACTTGATCACTACAGCAGTGGCTGTGGGTGCTCGCCTATATCTTCTGTGGCCTCATCACTGTGGTCCCCAGCACTGACTTCCGACCATCAACATCTGCATCCCTGTGGGAAGCGGGGGAGCTTTCTCCACCAGCTGGAGACTGCTCTGCTCACATGTGGCCAGCAGGAATTGCCATAGTCTCAACAACCTCCCCTCCCCCAATCTAGCTACAGCTCCCAACCAGTGACTGTTGGAGAGCTGGTGTATAAATACCCCAGCTCCTCTACCCCGCAGGTGGGACAATTGAGGAATGGGCTCTACACTGACTCCTGGAGCTTCTCAGTGGCACTGAGCTCCAGTTGCTTGCAGTGGTAACTCCCTTCATTGGCTACCTCCCTTTTCCTGACTTACCTCTCCCCTTCCACACTGTGCTGCCTGTTTCAAATTGAAGTACTTGCACTTGAATTTTGTCTTGGGCATGCTTCTGGGAAACCCCAGCTATCGCAGTCACTGAGTCACAGTGATTCTGCCTCAATTATGTATCCTGATGCCATCTCCTCTCTGTATCCCCTGCCTGTCACTCCCACCTCTCACCTGGAAAACTGTACAGCCTTCTCCCTGGTATCTCTGTGTCCACTCTAAAACTCTTATTATCCAGGTTCCAAACTGTGGCTGGAGTGATATTGCTAAAATGCCAAAGCAATAGTGTTCTTCCTCTTCAGTGGCTCCCCTTGGCTCTTGGGATGAATGCTTGACTCCTGAGCTTGGCATTCAAGGCCATTGGAGAGATAGTCTCTGTAGATCTCTAACCCTAAGCTCCAGCCGCATGGCTTGCTGGTGCTAGAGTGTCAGCCTGGGGAAGGGACAACTTAAATTCTCATGCAAGGCCACTCCAGGCCTGTTGCCTGGGTGTCTTGACTCAACTCAGGCCCCAGCCCACTGGCCCTCCTGAAACATATGGGTTGCAAAGGAAGGGGCCAAAATTGCCACTGAGAAGCAGAGCGTGAGGAGGGTGGAACAGCATGAGGAGGTGTCTCAGCAGAGTGGAGGTCACAAAGGCCCAGCGTTGTCTAGTTTCTGCCAGTTTCTCCAGCCTCGTCCCTGTCCCCTGCTCCCCTTGCCAACCAATCTCATTGCCTTCTTCATAGTTATCTATGCTCTTGGAAACTCTCACATGTTCCTTGCTTGCTAGTTTATTATACATTGTCCCCTGGATCTGTCCTGTCCAATATGGTGACCACTAAGCCACATGGGCTGTAGAGCACTTGAAATGGAGCAACTGAGGAGCTGAATTTTTAATTTTAATTAACTTAAATTTAAATATCACATGTGGCAAGGGCTACCATATTGGACAGTACAGTTCTAGAACACACCTCCAGGAAGAAACACACCTCCAGGAAGAAACCTCCTCCATCTCCCACTCTTAAAGCTGGGGTCCAAGATACTCTCTTCTAACACCTTGTCCACATTTTTTACTTGGAGATTTAAGTCATTTATTTTATGATCTTTTATATTCTAATAAGTGTGTCATTGGAAAGGCTAGACATTCCCCCCTGAGTACCTATTTGGCTACATCTCACAGATTTTATTTCTCCACAAGTTTTTTCTCCTCTTTTTAAAAAAATAGAGGTGAAAATCATATAACATAATATTAATCATTTTAAAGTGTATAATTCAGTGACATTCAGTACATTCACAGTGCTGTGTATGTGAATGTACACTACCTCCATCTAGTTCTAAAACATTTTCTTAACCCAAAAGAAAACCCAGTCCCCAATGGGCAATCACTCCCTGCTCCCTCCTCCTCCTGGCCACCCCTCCCCCCAGCAACTGAGCCACCCAGGCACTCCCCCCCCTTTTTAAATTCTGTTTAATTTTTGAGGAAATCTCAAGCTGTTTCCCACAGTGGCCCCACCATTTTACATTCCTACCAGCAATGTATGGGTTCCAATCTTAGTAGGTGTGAATTGGTATGTCATTGTGGTCTTGATTTGCATTTCCCTGATGACTAATGATGTTGAGCATCTTTTCATGTGTTTATTGGCAATTTGCGTATCTTCTTTGGAGAAATGTCTATTTAAGACTTTCACTCATTTTAAAATTGGATGATTTGTCATTTTTGTGGTTGAGTTGTAAGAGTTCTTTATATATTCTGCATATTAAACCCTTATCAGATATATGATTTGCAACTGTCTTCTCCTGTTCTCTCCTTATAGGTTTAAGTTTTTGTGTTTTTTAAAAATATTTATTTATTTTGAGAGAGAGAGAGAGAATGCAGGTGCAGGAGAGGGGGAGAGAGAGAATCCCAAGCAGGCTCCATGCTGTCAACCCAAAGCTCGAGGCGGGACTTGAACTCACAAACCGTGAGATAGTGACCGGAGTGGAAATCAAGAGTGGGACGCTTAACCAACAGAGCCACCCAGGCACCTCTCCCTACAGGTTTTAAATAGGAAGTGTTTTTCAACTTTCCCTAGGCTAGCCACTCACTCCTTCCTTCCTCATTAGCACCAATGCCCTCCTTTCCCCCCAGCATCCCCTGGCCTGTCAGTTCCATAACGAGTCCATGTTCCCACAACCTCCTTGTGGGCAAGGACTGGTTCTTCTGATCTGGGGGACAGAGGAATGAGAAACAATCTGGAGATGGACATGTAATGGAAGCTGTGATGGCTGCCCGTGATTGAGGCACTCACATCTCCAGCTGCCAAGAGCACTGGCTGCCTGCAGGTCACACTGGGTACCTAGTACCTGCTAGGACTTGCTGTCAGCCAAAGGGAGATGCCTCACCCAAGGTTACGCTCCTCAGAGCAGCCAGCAGCCAGCAACTGGTTGATGTGCAGGCACCAAAGCTTGGCCCTCTTGCCCGATCTGGAACAGCCCTGAAGGGCCATCCCAGCTCCAGAGCTGCCCGTGGGGTCAGCAGAGGCCTTTGTTGTAACTGCATCTCCATTCAGCTCCTCGTTCCGCCCGATCCTGTGCCCCTCACCTCAGAGTCAGTTTCCTGGGGAACCTGACCCTTAGACAGGATGTTCTACTGCTTTCCCTCCTCACCGAGGGCCATTTGGCAATTTAATCACTCCCCCTAGGCCTCAGTTTCCTCTTCGATAACATGGGGATGAGGATCCTTACTTTTCAAGGTTAGGATGAGGATTAATTGTGATATCATATAGGAAGCATCTGGCACTTAGGGCTCAATAATCATCAGTCATGCTCCCCTCCTCACCTCACTGTGCTTCCTGGGGACAGGCCAATGCTTCCCGTGTAGGGACACTACACAGCATCCCCATGTGGCAAGTGCAGGCACTTGCACCTGCATTCAAATCCTGACTCTGCTCTTGCTGCAGCCTCAGACTCGTCACTCCGGGCCTCAGTTTCCACCACTAGGCAGTGGGGGTTTGAGTGAGTGTTATGTGGGCATCTGGTCAGACCGATTCTCTCTGAACACTCTTGGACAGAGTTCCTGGGACACTGGGTACCAGCCTGTCAGCCACCCAACACCCAGGGGTGGCAGTAGCCTCACCTTGGGGAGGTCTTAAAATAGGCAGACCTCGGCCTTGCAGGGGAAGCAGCTGGCTGCCTCACGCTGCCTTTGTCTCTGAGCTATACTTAGGCCCATCTGGGTGTCCATAATTATCTCTCATTAATATAAGCCTCATTGCCCTCACGGAAGCATGGAGGAACGAGCGGAGCTGCTGCCTCCCTGGGAACCCTCCGTGCTCTGTGGTGCAACCGTGTCTGCTGTCACTACCCTCATCTGCACACAGTGGGGGCTCCCTGCCCTACCCCAGCTCATTCTGGAGCCTCAGTAGGCCCGTGAGCTTAGTTAGGGACAAGGCGAGGAACAGAACCCAGCATGACTCTTTCCTAAAGCAAAACTCACCTGATTGCATCATTTCCCTAATCTAGGACCTTCTGTGGATACTCTTCCCTCCTCAGTTCAAATTCCTTGGCGAGGCAGTCAAGACCCTTGCTGATGTAACCCCAAACCCATTTTTCCCACATGAACAAACCCATTTTCCCTCTTGACAGCCCCTCCCTTTAACCAGCCCAGATCTCTTACTATTTTCTACTTCTATCTTCTGTATTTGGTGGCACCAGCAAGGCTGGTTTTGTCTAAGACTGAGTTAACAGAGAAAGACAGTTTAAATGAAGGGAGGGGATAGTTCTCTTCAATGCTGAACCCCGTGGTTAAGAGAGAGAACTAGAGCAGGGCACGGGAGGGTGAGCCAAGTGATGAAAGGCTGGAAATGATGTGGGTGGAATGGCAGAACATTCTGGGGATGTTCACAGCAGTCCACGGAGGACATAGCCACTGCCGTGGGCATGAAGGGAAGTGTGGAAGGGGCAGGAAGAAGGGGTCCACAGAGCCTCCAGGGCCTTGGTGCCGCCTGGGGCAGGGACGGAGGTGGAGGCAGGCTGTGTGACACTGTGACTTCATCTCTGGGGGCCCCTCCCATTCTCCTCCATTCCTTGCCACACCTGTGCTATCTCCTGCTGGCTTCTCCTCCTCTGACCTCTAAGTGCCAGAGGAACTGGGTGCTCTTTGCTTCTCTCTTCCCTCTTTCTCCCGCTGATCTCATCCAGGCTCATGGCTTTAAACACCACGTATATCTGACAACTCCTAAATTTACATCTTCCACCCAGTTCTCTCTCAAACACTGGACACCTATCTCTGCCTCCCTGACATCCTGCCCTGGATGTCTGACAGGCCCAAAGTCAAATGCCTGATCTCCCACCCACCCCAGCCTGTTCCTCCCACAGTCTACCCCAATTCCGCTCACGACAACACCATCCTCCCGTTCGCTCAGGTCAGAAACCTCAGGGTCATCCTCAACTCCTCTTTCTCTCACTCCCATATCCCATCAAACAGCAACTCCACCTTCAAGATATCCCAGAATCTCACCCTCGCGGCCCTGCTCAGGGCCAGGCCCCCATCATCTCTCACCTAGACAACAAGACTCCCATGGTCCTTAGACTAAGAGCCAATCTTCCTTTTATATACATATACATATACATATACATATACATATATATTTATATTTATGTCTTTATTTATTTTTTTAATTTTGAGAGAGACAGAGAGTGAGTGGGGAAGGGGCAGAGAGAGAGAGGGAGACACAGAATCTGAAGCAGGCTCCAGGCTCTGAGCTGTCAGCACAGCACAAAGCCTGACGCAGGGCTCAAATCCGTGGACTTTGAGATCATGACCTGAGCCGAAATCGGACGCTTAACCAACTGAGCCACCCAGGTGCCCCTAAAAGCCAATCGTCTTAGTCATCTTGTTTCTTCTTGCTTTTCCAACCTCATTTCCTGCCCCTACTCCCTTGGGTTTCCATTCTGTTCCTTGAACACGGGTCATTAACTCCCATTTTGGGGCTCTCGCCCTCCCTGTGTGTCTGAAATGCTCTGTTGCCCTTACACCACATGACTACTCCTTTGCTTCATCAAGTGCACAGGCTACCTCTGCAGAGAGGCGGCCTTGAGGCCGTCAGGAGCAGCACCTCACCTGCCAGCCCTCTGCTGCATCACCCGGATTTAGGTCTGACAGAGTTTGGAATAGCAGGGACAGGGTCTTTGTCACTGCTATGTCACTAGCACCCAGCATAGGGCCTGGACACAGGAGAGGCTCATACAGCTTTTGCTAAGTCAGAGACTGGCAGAAGGTGTTGAGGGATGCCTAGAAATGATGAAGACAGTGAGGTAGCTCCAGGATGGTGAGTTTTCAGCATCAGCTAATCATAGTGATCATTTATTGAGTGCTTACTGTATACTAGGTGCTTCCTGTATGTGAACTCATTTAATCCTCACTGCAGCTCTTCCTGGTGGGGATGAGGAGTATGCTGTGGTAGTCAGGCTCCAAGTGCACCCCAGTGATTCCCATCTCCTAGTAGTCATGTTCCTGTGTATGCATCCCCTGCCACTCCCCTGCCACCACATGAGTCAGGGTTGCCTATGTAACCAGTAGGATATTGTGGAAATGACTGTGTATGACTTCTGAGGTAGGTCAGAATGGGCACTGCCTTGCTCTCTTGGATCAGCAGCCCTGGGGGAAGCCAGCCACCATGTCGTAAGGACACCAAGCAGCCCTAAGGAGAGGTCCACACAGGGAGGAACAGGCCTGCCGACGGCCAGCACTAATTGGAAAGCCATGTGATGAGCCATCTTGGAAGCGGATTCTAAGCCCCCAGTTAGGACTTGGGATGAGGACGGCCCGGGCCGACAACTTGACTGGAACCGCATGAGAGTCGCTGGCCAGAACCACCCACTGAGGCGGCTCCTGGGTCCCTGACTCTCAGAAACTGTGTGAGATAACACACGTTGTTGTTTTAAGCCACCGGCAAGTTTTGGTATAATTTTTAATGCAGAAATAAGTAATAGGCCCGTGAGAAAAAGCTCCCCAAATGGCTAAAGTCAATTGGCCCCTAGGGCCCTCAGCTGGTGGAGGGGCAGGGTGGATGCCTGGTGTGAATAGATCTGACTCCTGAGGCCACATTCCATGGCTTTGCCCACAAGGCTGAGGTTCCAGGATCCTTTTCATCTATGACAGCTCCGTTATGCTGATGAATTCAAGGTCCAAATTGCTCCTGGCCTAAGTCTGTGTCCATAGCAACTGTTTGAAAAGTGTAACATTCAATCAACTGGTTGTTGGTCAACAAGAGTGCAGGCAATGGCTCCAGCTGCTCAGGACGTGTGGCCGACATTGTCCCCACTGTCCTGAGAGCAAGGGCCTCCTCCTCTGCTTGAAGCTGACTTCCTGTGCTGCCCACCCTGAAGGTGAGCTCTGAGGGGCACAGATGGGCTGAGGGGTCCTGTGGTGATAGGCTGCTTCCCAGGCCTCTCTGACACCACACCCCATTTAAACCTGCTTATGCTCAGCTGAGGCTCCAGAGGTCACAGACCAACTGTCCCCCAGCCCTGCCCCAGCACTCATCTTTGTGTGATAGATGTGGAAAAGACAGAAAGAAACAGGCCAAGACCCTCAGAACAAAGAGACAACAGAGGTAGAACCACAGAGTCATCCTTTTAAAAACCCAAGTAGAATCAGTTCACCCCATTCCCTTAAACTCCTTCAAGGTCTCCACTTGCCCTCAGGCAAAACTCCAGCCTCCTCCTACTGACTCAGCCACCCTTGGCCTCCCCGTTTACTTCTCCAGCACCTCTAGCTCCTTCCTGCCACAGGGTTTTTACACATGCTGTTCCCTCTGCCTGAACATTGTTCCTTTCAACTCCTCACAGATCCAGCTGCTTCTGTTGAATTGAGTTTCCGCTCAAACATCACCTCTAAGGGTGCCTTCCCTGACCCTTGAGTCTAAGATGGTTCCCCCATCCCACCCTATGTTCTCTCTTGACCCCCTGATTTCCTTCAAAGTACTTCTCAAGATCTCTACTTCTTCTGCTTGGTTCCTTGTGCACTTGATTAATATCCATCTCTTCATGCTCTGTGGCTCGGAGATTGATGGGAAGGGCGGGGGGTGGGGACCATGCCTGTTTCATTTTCCATGGTATCACTGGTACTGAGGATAGTCATCATCTAGGAGGTGCACAGCAGCAGCTGCTAAATGAATGGGGTAGTCAGAGCCTCAGAGGCAGAGGAGCTGGAGAGAACTGGAGCTGCCCAATGGAAGAAAAGGTTGTTGACTGCTGGGCTGTCCTATATCCCTTTCTTGCTTCTTCTCCATGTGTGGGTCCCAAATGGGCTGGGCTGGTGTTTCTGTTCCCCAGAACCTTCTTGAAAATGCTCTGTCCCTAGCCTCTTCCCCTGCTTAATACCCTTGAAGCTCAGAAGACATCCCTTCCTCTAAGAAGTCTTCCTTGACCTTGCAGATAGGGGTGGGGTCACGCCTTCTCTGAGTTCCCCTCTGATGGGAGCTACCACCCTAAGGACTCACAGATGGCCCCAAGTGTCTCTGTACCAGAAGCAGGACCCTGCACAGAGCTGATGCTCATAAATGTTCATGCATGAAGACAACATACATCCTGGTTTGCCCAGGTTCTGCCTGTTGCCCTGCAGTCCCTGATGGCTAGTGCCCTGTTTCATTCTCGAAAGTGTCATGAATTAGATGATGAATTATACGCTCACCCATGCAAGAAGGAGCCCGGGTCTGTGGCTGAGATGGAGTAAATGAGGTCTGGTCTGAGATTCTTCTCTGGATTTCCAAGCCAAGACTCCTTCAATCCATGGGAATCAGGGCTACCCGCCCTCACCTAGGTACGAAAAGCCTGACTGGGGGAGATGGGAGGGTGATGATCACAACTGCCTCCCTCCCCTCCACCTCCAGTCCTCATCCGGGGCCACCACCAGACACTCCAGGCCTCACTGCCCTGTTCCAGCCACTCCCTGCAGTGGCCCCAGGGAGGACTGAGGACAGACCTGCCCCCCTACAGGCAGTGCAGTATGGAGGCTATGAATATGGGTTCTGGAACAAGCCTCCTCAGCTTGAATCCTGGTGCTGTGTGAGCCTGAGCTAGTTACTGAACCTCCCTGAGTCCAGTGTCCTCCAGAGGCCGTTGGTAGAGATAAACAAGTTAATATAGACAGATGGCTTAGCACAGTACCTGTCACACAGTGAGTATTCTACAAGTATTTCTCTGTTGCTAACCAACAGGACCCACCACGGGCAACAGGGCTGGGCACCATCCTTGTTCAGTCACTTGGAGGTTCAGAGAGGGGATGAAGCTTGGCCTGGATCACACAGCATGTTGGTTGCAACTGGGATGTGAACCCAGGCCTCTGGACCCCTAAGCCAGTGTTCTCTGGAGGTCTCAAACAAATAAGGGGTGGATGTGTTCTAGGCTGTGGGCACTTCCTAAGTGGCCCTCACACATCCTCCTGTCCCCAGAGCCTGTCTAGGCCTGCTCTAGCTATTTAATTCAACTTAGAGGTGCCTGGGTGGCTCTCGGTTAAGTGTCCAACTTCAGCTCAGGTCATGATCTCATGGTTTGTGGGTTTGAGCCCTGGGTTGGGCTCTGTGCTGACAGCTCAGAGCCTGCTTCGGATTCTGTAACTCCCTCTGTGTGTGTGTGTGTGTGTGTGTGTGTGTGTGTCTCAAAATAAAGAAACATTAAAAAAAATTACTTAAATACAAGTAAGTGAAAATTAAAATTTAGTTTCTCAGTGCCACTAGTCACAATTCTACCGCTCAATGGCCACATCTGGCCAGTGGCTACCATATGCAGACTGCAATATAGACCATTTCCATCAGCACAGATAGCACTATGGGACAGTACTGGCCTAGAACTTGATCACTGCACATGATGTTGCCCATGATGCTTACATGGGGCCAGAGGGGATAGCAATGGGATCTTATACTCTGCAGTCCCCAGAGAGCCTCTCTAAAGCCTATGAATTGTGGAATGTTCAGCACCAAACATGTAGTGTCCTGTCCATGCTTCTCATGCTGTGCTTTGCTGACTAGGCTCCAGTAGGGGCTTGGACTTGCCCAAGGTCACATAGCAGGTAGAGGCTGCAAGGGATTCAGGTCTCCTGACTCTGTGCTTACTGTGCCCTAGCACCCCACTGCTCGGGCTGGAGAATCAGCAGTCAGGCCACGTTTGGCAGAGATGCTGGTCAACAGGAATGAGTTTTTGCTGATGAACAAAAGCAAAAATACTGCCCTGGGATGATGGTGGGGGACATCTGGCCACAGCCTCAGAGCAAGTTGCCCATCACCCCCACGGATAGTTCCCCAGGTCACACTAGATGACTATAGGGCTGGGAAGGGGACAGAGGCGAGGCTCATCTTCTCCCCTTCCCATTCTAGTAAGATCTGGAAGGACCACAATAATCCCCTTGGATGCCATTTCAAAGCAATATTTGTTGTTATGCCCATAGGGGCTGAGATGCTGGTGGACTCACTGTGTGGCTCCAGGCAGGTCACCTTCCCTACCTCGGATTTCTCATTTAGAAAATGGAGATGATTATCCCAACTATGCGGGGTCCCTGTGAGGAGCCAAATGGTACCAGCTGAATGGAAGGGCGTCTGTCCACCAGGAGGTGCTAAGGGAGGAAGAGAGCAGGTGTTGGACTTCATTTGACTCGGGTTGGAATCCAGCTCCACCCCTTCCCAGGGGTCTGACCTCATGCAGGTCAGCAGGCTTCTCTTAGACTCAGTTTCTTCACCTGAGAAGAATGGACGAGCTAAGTCACTTGCTATACAATGGACTATCAGTCAGCCATAAAAAAGATGAGATGCTGATGCACAGTACAGCATGAATGAACCCTGATAACTTAAACTGGGTGAGTGGAGTCAGACACAAAAGCCCACATATCATATGGTTCCATTTATACGTAATGTCCAGAATAGGTCAAGTAATAGGACAGAAAGTGGATTAGTGGTTGCTGGGGGCTGGGAGGAGGGGGAGTGAGGAGTGACTTAAGGGTACTAGGTCATTGTTAGATGTGATGAAAGAATTCTAGAAAGAGACATAGGTGATAGCTGACAACATTGTGGATGGATTTAATGCCACCCAATTGTATACTTTTAAGTGGTTAGAAAGGTAAATTTGGTTAAAATGTGTGTATCCTGCCACAATTTAAAAAATTAAGATACTTCACTTGTAGGACATTTATAAGATTCAGCAGAAGCATGTCTGCAGAGCATGTAGTAAAATTTCTGGTCAGTGCTCTATAAAGAGGAACTGTGGTTGTTACATGAACTCCCCAAAGCTTTTCAAGACCTTTCTGAAGCTTATTTGTCCAGTATTTCCTATGTATACATAAGCACCTTCTATGAATTATCTTGTTGAAACCTCAAATCAGCCCTGTGAAGTGCACCCTCCCAATGGCCCCATTTTACAGAGGGAGAGTTGAGGCATGGAAGGAAGAAACTTGCTCAAGGTCAAACACACAGTTTGGGTCCAGAGCCCATGCCTCCAGTCACCTCCCTGAGCTACCTCATAGCTTTCAGGCAGTAACGTCCCATCTGCCACCAGCTCCCAGAATCCTGGACTGGGGTCAGGGGACACAATCTCTAACCGCTTGCTCACCACCACCTTCCTAGGGGAAGGTTGTCCAGGGGACACACTGCCCCACTCTCTGGCCTCAGAACTCTGAATGGGGGCCAGACAGGCTCTGGAGGTCACCTGCTCTGCCCTGTTTCATTCTGGCCCTCACTGAGGGACCATCCTGGAAGGTTCTGTTGGCAAACGGCAGAACAAAATGGTCAGAATGCCACCAGCACATTTAATTCAATTCCTCCAACATTTATGGGGCCTGCTTTGTGACTCATATGGTTTCAGCCCTTAAAGATCAGGCGGCCAAGTGCAAGAGGCAGAAATACACATAGCAATTAGAAAACACATAAAAATAAATTCCAGGAAACGTCAAAGACAGGGTTTGGATGTGAAAGGAAGGATTAATACTTGCTGGGACACCAGGAAGACTCCCTAGAGGAGGTGGCATTTTGGCCAGCTCTCTGAGGACAAGTAAGATTTCAACAGACAAAGGTATAGGGAAGAACATTTCATAAAAGAGGAAGGTATACACAAATCAAGGTGAGAGGTGAGGGCTGGGTCAGTGCTGGAAAAAGTATCAAGTTGTTCGTGTGGCAAGGGTGGGCTTTGAGGGGGAGGGAGAGGCAGATGTTGGGGTTCAGATCATGGAGGGCTTTGGTAGACCCCAGGGACTCTAGATTTAAACTGTAGGCCACCTAGCATCAAAATAGAGCAGGGCTTCTGAGGCCACTGGCACCAGCAATCCCACTTCCAAGAATTATCCAGCAGCCTTGACTTACGCATGTGGGGAATGGGGGTGCAAAGGGTTCTTCCTGAAAGAAGATATTCTGAAATCTTGGGAGAAAAATAGTTCGTACTAGTAAAAGTCTGAAAGCAACCCAAATGTCCAGGAGGGGACTGGGTAAGCAAATTATGATCCAGTACACTGTGGAATACTATGCAGCTGTGAAAAAAGGGATAAGGTTGCTCTAAGTACTGACATGAAAAGCTCTCCAAAGTACCCTGCTAAGTAAAAACAGCAGGGGGCAGAACAGGGTTATGGTATCTGTCTCAGTTTGGGTTCTCTCAGAAGCAGACCTGTAGCCGAGGATTTGGGTCTTTTGTGAAGGTGATTCTAGGAAGCACAGGGAGGGAACGGTAAGCCATACAAGGCAATAAAGGTTGCATTCCTGAGCTATAGGCAAGTGAGCTCCCTGGGGAACCCTGTGTTCTCCCAGGAGAACACACAGCTCAGTTTCCCAGCTGAGCGCCGAGGGAGCTGGGGTGTGTATTCCCCTCTTCCTCCTGCACTGGCTGTGGGGCTGCCCTGGCAGTACTAATGCCCTGGCACTTGGCCCTCCCCATGCAGACTGAAAGAAAGCCCTCAGCTGGAGAGGTACAAGTGTTTCCAGAAGCAAGCAGTTGGCACGAACCAGACAATGAGGGGAGGTGGTAGGGGTGGGCCCCTATGCATCTGCTATGGAAGGTACCAACTGTCTACTGGTACCAAGTGGAACAGCACCCAGAAAAACCAGAAACAGAGTGGATGGAAGAAAGGGTAGGAGAGGGACTTTTTACTATTTTTTTTTAGAATAAAAAAAAATAAGCCTTTTATTTTCAAATAATTTTGTATTATTCCACATTGCAAAGAGTACAGAATGTTCCCCGTGTAACCTTTACCCAGTTTCACCCAATGTTAACATTTTATATAACAATGGTACACTTGTTATAACTAAGAAATTAATGTTGGTACATTACCATTAACTAAACTCCAGACTTTATTTGGAGTTCACCAATTCCATTAATATCCTTTCTCTGTTTCAGGATCCAATCCAGGAAACCATACTGCATTTAGTCTTCAGAATTTTGATCCATATAGGTATATTATCTACTCTAAAAATTTATTAAACATAATAAACTGCAGGTAGGAATTACCAAAGGCTTCTGAGCAGGTGTGGCCTGGCCAGAGGTCACTGGATGCCACGGAGAGGTGAGCCTGGGCTGTCACAAGCAGCACACAGCTCCCTGGTGCTGGCTGGTCTCTTTTCCCCAAAAGACAAGGGAAGGATGAAGCCTGCAGCAGAGGTTGTGGGGGTACCGCCCATACCCCCTGGGCACTCACCTTTATCTACAAGGCGCCCGCAAGCACCTGTGACTCTGTCCAATGGAGAGCTCAGCCCATGCACAAGGTGAACAGGAAATATGGGGAATGCCCCTAGAAGTAGCCCTCAGCCCATGACAGATGGGGAGCTGGTGCATAAAACCCAGCCTCCTTACCCCTCAGGTGCTGGTAACCCTGAGTTGTGTTCTATTCTGTCTCCCAGGGTCCCCAGTCGTGCACAGTAGTACCTGCCTAGATAATCCTTTACCCTTTCCTTCCCTTCCCCACTTCCCAACAAGGCCTTCCTGGGATCACCCTCCAAAAGATCTCTCTGAAATCTGTCTCTGGGTCTTCAGGAAAACCCCAACCCCCTGATCTGATCCCTAGGCTGTCTTTACCCAGACTCCTGCCTCACCCCCTGCACCCTCGCAGCCTCCCACCTGAAAGCCCTCCAGGGCACCCTGAATATGACAGCTTCAGGTGCTATGACCATGCACATGCCTTCCCTCTGCCTGAAATGGCCTCTCTCCTTGGTCGCCCAGGGACTCCTGCTCATCCCAGCAGCCCAGCCTGAATGCCATCTCCTCGGTATTTCTCTGACCTTCAAGGGATACATGGTGTGGTAGTCATCCCTCCAGCAAATCTGGAATCCTCTCTCCCACACTCTGTGAACTCCTTGAGGGCAAAGATGTTCCTGAGTCTGATATACCTCACAGAGCCTGGTATAGAGCAGGTGCTTGTACAGCAGGCTGGTGAACAAACAAATGAATCTACAAATGAATGAATGAAACAATGATGACTTGAACAACCATTTAGGACCACATTTGAAAGGGGGACACACTCACTGAGGGCCTACTGCACTAGCCCCTTTAAGACGTGGTATCATTTGATGTCCCCACAACTCTGAGTCTGAGGTATCATTCATTCTGAATGAAAAATGAGGAAACTGAGGCTCAGAGGTGAGGGACTTGTCTGGTAAGTAGCAGAGCTAGGATTTGAACCCAGGCCTATCAGATTCCTGCAGGCTTTCCACTGTCATATTGTCACATGCACACCCCGCCCCAGCAAGCTGGATCAGAGCCTGCTGACAGGCCCTGGCTAGGTCCCTAACCTACAATATGAGCTCAGGCTGGCCCCTGCTGGCCTCTGAGCCTCAGTATTCCCATCTTCACAAGGTGGGGTTGGCTGGAATAGGAAGTCTTCAAGGTCTCTTACAGTTCACACAGTTTGGGATTCCAGGGTCTGCTAGCTGATTGCCTTAGGAGAGGGGCCCAGTCCTGTTACCTCTCTCTTGGGGATGGGAAAGGGGTTAGGCACAATATTTGTAATTTCAAAGCTGTGTTCAAGGTCAAGAACCATCTGTGGTATCCAAATATCCTGCTATGAGCCACAGTGCACCTTTAAAGAGGGGAGTCAATGGGGGCCATCCCCCCGCTCCTCCCCCACAGGTGCCCTGTCACCCCTTTCCAGCTCTGAGACCAAGACAAGCAGGGCAACTGTGCCTTGCAGAGTAGAGGTGAGTCATCTGACCTGACTTCAAGGGTGAACACTCCACCTGCACCCAACCGCTTGCCAAGGTGAGGGGCTGAAAGGAGGGACCAAGGTGGAGCACCCTGCTGTGTGGCCCCAGCTCCTAACAGCAGCCTTCAGGAACTTCAGTCTCAGCCGGTGGCCCCAGCCTCCTCACGGACGCCAATAATTGGCTTTGATCGTTGCCTCAGCACCTTCAAGGAAGTGTCCCTGGGCTCCACAAGCTGTTCCTCCCTTAGGCCCTTCTCCCAGGGACCAGCCTGGCACAGTTTCTGGGTCTCGTGTGGGTTTTGATGTCCCAGTATAGGTGTGCCAACTTTGGGGTGCCCTCACTCCACCCTCTCCCTCTCTCCCACACTTAACAGGTCACCAGGCAGTCCTAAGGACACCCTAATCCAGACCGTGCCCCCCACCCCATATCATCTGCACGACTGGACCCCCATCAGCTCTGATCCAACGGGTCCCCAGCCCCCCTGCAGCCTCCCTGGCCCATCCACCATCATTATTAAAATAGCACATGCCCAGAATGTGTTAAAAAAAAATAGCAAGTCTCCCTCCCACCTAGGCCCCCACCCTGGGAATTTCTCATGTGGTCTTCCAGAAATGGGCCGTGCCTCCCTCGCATGTGTATACAATACTTATAATAACTAACACTCACGCAGCCTCACTATGTGTCAGACTCTGTTCCAAGCACTTTAAGCACAAACATTAACTCATTTCAACCTCCGGCAGCCCCATGACGTAGTTAACTACCATCGACACATCCACTTCACACATGAGGGGACTGACGTGCCCACGATGAGCAAACTGACCCAAATGCCAGAGCTGGGATTTGAACTCAGGCCTTTCTAAGTCCAGAGTCCGTGCTCTTAAACCACTCTAACATCTTCCTGACTCCATCACCTCCTCCTTTATTAAAGAGCCTTCCTTGGCTGCCTTGCTCCCCCCAAGTGTCAAGGCTCTTTGCAATCCTGCCCCGCCCCCCGCCGGCACCCCCTTCTGGGGCAGCATCTCCACCCCATGCCAGTGTTCGCTCTTCCCAGGCCACACTCCCTCCAGGCCATTGTTGGTACCGTTCCTTGTGCCTTGGATGCCCTTCTCTCTGAGTCTGGAACAAGTCCTGGCTCACACACCACCTCCTTCAGAGGCACTCCCTGACCTGCGACTACCCCTCTGGCCCTGTGACTCTGACAGCCGTCCCTTCCTCCAGGGAGCCCCTATGCCTCGCAAAACCTGCTAGAGTACCTCTCTCGCTGTGCTGGAATGAGCTGTCAGCGTCCCCACTGGACTGGGGGCTCCCTACAAGCAGAGATGGCAGATTACTCATTTCTGCGTTTGCTTCATTCATTCTTTCCTTCAACAAATATTTGTAAACACCTCCCATGAGCCAGGCCAGTGCTCACCAGCAGAGCTGTGTTGTGGGGGAGACCAACATAACACACAGAAACGCCATCTCGGCGTGCCCATCCCTCTGCTCCCCTTACTCCGCTCCACCCCCTCACACAGTCCCTCTAGAGAAGCTTTCAGAAAAAGCTCCCTGGAGGGGAAATGGATGAAACAGAATCCAATCTCTTCAGAGGGCAGGGATGCAGCAACTGCAGCCTACCAGCCCCGAGACACTGCCTTTGCCACATCAGAGGTGCCTGGTGCCTAGAGATGCTGCCTTCTGGGGGAACATTCTGCAGCCTACCTTGGTGTCCCCTGAGGACTCTGGGGTGACCACGGGCCTCACTGTCTGCTCTTGCACGCCCGGTTCCTGACTTCCACTGCTTGGGGCCACTGACCCTGGGTTCGCTCTACAGAGACCTATAGGAACTCCTACAGTTTGGATCACCAAATCCAACCCCCATTATACATGTGGGGAAACTGAGGCTTGGAGGGGACACCCGAGGCTTGAACAGCACCGTTATGGTTTCATAGTCCAATCCTGTGATAGCTGTCCTCCCAGCTGGCCCTTAAAGAGTTTCATCTCTTAGCACTGATATCCTCCAAAGCTAGTCCCCTCCCATACTGACTAGGGCTGACCTGAGTAATCAGTAGGACATTGTGGAAATGACAGTATGTGACTTCTAGAGTTAGGTTATAAAAGATACTGCCATTTCCATTTTGCTCTCTTAGATCTCTTGCTCTGGGGGAAGCCAGACACCACATTGTCAAGGTCCTCAAGCAGCCCCATAGAGTAGACCATGTGGCAAGGAGCTGAGGCGTCCTATCCACAGCCCTGTAAGTGAGCTTGCATGCCTCTAGGGGTGGGCAGCTCACTGCTTAACAAACGCATCACTGAAGAGTTCAGACTATCTGTCTCTCTGGGGTTTCCTCCTTGGTTGCAGCTCTGCCCCCTGGGATTACAGAATATACAAATGCCCTCTGCCCTGGGTTGGCCACACAGGGACGGCCTCCCCTCTGGCCTCCTTTCCTCCCAGCTGCATAGCCCTGAGCACAGCCACCCCACTTTCTGGCCTCCTTTCTCAGAGGATGAGGGTCCGGGTTCCTACCCACTCTGCTCTCTCTTCAGGCCATGGTCCAGATTATCACACACCAAAGGGCCAAGAGGAAGTAATACCTCCTACAGAATCTGTCAGACCCAGGTTTGAATCCCAGTTCCTTCATCTGTGTGACCTTGAGTAAATTGCTTCTCTTCTCTGAGCCACTGTAACAGATGGATAGTAACAGAGGGTCACTGGGAGTAGTAAATGGGTTAATGTAATAATGGTGACAGCACAGTAACAGCAACTATTTCATTCACTTGGTGCATGTAATCCACCAGACATGTGATATACATTAGCTCATTTAACAGTCCTGCGGGGGAAGTCAGATTATGCCTCGTGAGGACACAGCCCAGGGAAGTGAAGTGACCTGCCCAGCTGGTAGGTGGTGGAGCTGAGATTTGAACCCCAAGTGACAGCGCCTGGGTCTAGAGATACCCTAGAGAAGAGGCAGTTCCTTTCTGCCAGCCTGTTCTTATCAGCAGAGCTCCAGCAGGGACCCTGGACTTGGTGCCTTCCTACTGGGGTGATGTGTGTCTTCCTGGCCCCACTCATCTGCAGTTATAAACAGTTTCACAGTTCATCTGTTGAACAGAAATGTATCGTGAACCCAACAGCCTGCTCAGGGCTGCTGCCATCTCCAGCTTCCTCCACGCCTCTCCCCAGGTTGCTCAACTCAGCTCCAGCCATCCTGGTTTTCCTGATCCTCAAACGCCCCAAGTACTGTCCTACCTCTGAGACTTTGCACTTTCTGAGCCCGCTGTTGGGAATACTTTTCCCAATTCAGATCTAGGCTTCTGGGAGGTCTGCCATGATGTCTCAGAAAAACAGGTACTGAGGCACCTGGGTGGCTCAGTTGGTTAAGCGTCCGACTTCAGCTCAGGTCATGATCTCACAGTGTGAATTCAAACTCCATGTCAGGCTCTGTCCTGACAGCTCAGAGCCTGGAGCCTGCTTTGGATTCTGTGTTTCCCTCTCTCTCCGCACCTCCCCCACTCACATTCTGTCTCTCTGTCTCAAAAATAAATAAACATGAAAAAAAAATTTTTTTAAAGCCAGGTACCTCCTGTTTTTCTCCAACACAGCAGACTGCATCCTTTGCCAAACTCATCTGTGGCAAAAGTGGTCTTTTGCCTATGGGTTGATTTCTGCCCCTTCCTCCCATCTCACCAGCCCTGCAAGGGTGGGGATTGGCTTGACTTGTTCACAGCTGCGTCAGTGGCTATTTGTCAGATGAATGAACAGTAGCTTCCGGTGTGCCCAGCACCTTGCTCAGCACTGTGGGGGAAGGAGAGATCCAGGATGGGAGTTGTTGCAAAGCCATTTTGCAAGTGAGGCCATGAAATTGTCAGGAAGGAAAAGCGACCTGCTTGAGGTCACATGAGGGCTAAAGCAGCAGAGTCTCTCTGCTCAGAAACCCCTCCTCAGCCAGGATTGTCTGGACCTACCAGGGAGGCGGCTGGATCCTGTTTGATATTCTGCCTGGCACTGCTTAGAACGGAATAAAATATTTATCTGTGACTGGAGGTTTGCAGAGGACATTTGAGATGGATCGCGTTTTCATGTGCCTATGAAATCTAATTGGATTCATTGTAGGATATTTGGTTTCTTGGAACAGACACATCATTTTCCCAGGGAACGGAAGCCTCTGCCACCCAGGACCGGACGGGAACTGATTTGGCTTGATGCTGCCAGATTGGCTGGGCCCAGTTCGGGTCTCTGGTTGCTCTGGGGGAGAGTGGCAGAAGGAACTGTGTCTTGCATCTCTGTGGGGTGATCTGACTTCCTCTGAGGGTCCCAGCCAGAGATGGCCAGCTCTTCAAAGGAAAGAATTCCCCAAGAAGGTCTAATAGCACCCCCCTACCACCGCCGCCACGACCTAGTGCCCTGTGACACACGCCTGCCTGGCCTCCAAATCACCACACCCCTCTGCACCATCTTTTTGACCCACTTTGCCACAGCCAAGCCCTCCTGTCGCCCCCATTCCTCTACCCCAGGTACTTCACTGGTCTCTTACCTCCATGTTCCCTTGACTCCAAAGTAAGACAAATCCTCAATATAGGCTTACAGTTCTGCCTCCCATAGGAACAAGGGCAAGCCTCTTCCCTCCCTGGACCTCAGTTTCCCCTGAATGGAAGGCGTTGGGCTAGAGGAGTAGTGCTCCACCCCATGTAAACACATCAGACCCCAAGACCCATTTTTATAGCAAATACTTGGTAATGTCCCCCTTTACTATCCTAAAGTGACATTCATAGATCACATTAGCTATCTCACACATAATTTAAAAACGACAATGCCCTAACTGAAGTATAAAAGAGAGATGAAAGGAAAGGAATTTACGATCTAGCACATCATAAAGCACGAATGCTGGGACACTACTCCACCATCACGAAGGAATCAGATGTGGGCACCTACGTGCAGAATCGGTGACAGCTCTGAATGCAGACAGAGAAAGATGTGCTGTTGAATCAGCTACTCAAATCCCACAGGCACCATGAGCTGGAGGGGGTGTGATTTTTCTAAAATGGCGACCAACTCTTGGTAAAGTTCTGAACAAACGGCAAAGCATATTCTTTCCTTGGCATACGTGATAGTTATATTCCTGGAAAATCCAAGGTATACTGAAAGAGCGCAGAAAATACTTTATGCATGTATATGAAATACAGTAAGGGGACAGGCTCAGGGAATTTGAAACATTTTGTTTTGCCTGCTAGAATAGCCAGGAGGACATTTGAGAGTCGTGTGGGATGCAGGTGGGACAATTCTTCATTGTGAGGGGCTGGCCAGAGCCCCAGTTCTCTGTCCTCTAAATGCTAGTAGTGCCTGCCCAACCCCTGTGGTAACAAACTGAGGGGGTAGTGCTGTCCCCATGAGAGCCTCTGGACTTGAGCCTGAACAGCAGATACAGAGCTTGCCCCAGTGCAGTTTCCTGCATCTGTGGCAGACATGACTAATCGAAAGCTCACTTCCTCACTGAATGGATGAAGTCTGGAGTCCTCAAACTGGCACTCTATGCAACCCTCTGGAATTGGCTCATAAACTGAAACCTGGCTCAGCATCGAAACTCATTCAACTCTTACAAATATTTGTTGAATTTGACAGAGCTGAATGAAGGATCTGCAAAGTCCTTTTCAGCTTCAGGCTCAGGATTCCCTGCCCCTCCCCAGCTCCAAGCCCACCCAGGGCTCCCCACTATTGATAGAAGGCAGCCCTGCTTCCTTGGCCTGACATTCCGAGCTCTCTCTGATAGCAATGACACACGTGTGCAGAAGACTTCAGAGATTGAAAAGCATGCACGATCTTATTTGATCCCCACATGGCACTGTGAGGCAGGCAGAACAGGGGTATCAGGCCGATTGTATAGATAAGGAAACCAAGGCTCTTTGAGCAGAAATGCCTGCCCAAGGTCACAGAGCTGGGAGGTAGTTAGCAATGGAACCCAGTTCTCTTGAGAATAAAACCCTCATCTTGTCGAGCCTGTGCTTTTCAGCTCCATCCTGTCTCAGGTAATCCAAGCCCAGATACGTGTCATTCCCCAACAACCTTCTAACATACCTAGGAAAGAGCAGTGCAGTGGCTCAGAGCATGAGAGCTAGAGTCAGACTGCATATGGCTGGCTTTAATCCCTGGCTCCACACTTGGAGCTGTGTGACCTGGGGAAAGTTACCTAACCTCTCTGGTTTCTGTTTTCTCATCTGTACAATGGAAATGATAATGGTATCTATCTCACGAAACCATTGAGGGATTAAATGAATCAATCCATGTAGCACAGGGCAAACATTTAAGAACTCAACAGATGTTAGCTAGAATCAGAATTATTAACTTGACAGTTCCCACCACCTGACTTGCCCTTCTGTATAGCTATATTCGTTGAAACTGATCTCATCCCACCATCCTAGGATCAATATATACTCCAACAAACATCACTCCCTGACCCTGCCACCTCAACAAGATTCATCTTTTTTTTTTTTGCAGTAGTAACTTTTAAATTTTATTTCTGGAGGGGGAAGGTAAGTTTTGTTATCTATCTCTTCAAAAATGCTTTTTTTTTTTTTTACAAATAGTTTATTGTCAAATTAGTTTCCACATAACACTCAGTGCTCATCCCCACAAGTGCCCTCCTCCATGCCCTTCCCTCCTCCCCCCCACATCCATCAGTCCTCAGTTTTTGTCAGCATTCAAGAGTCTCTCATGGTTTGCCTCTCTCCCTTTCCCCCACCATTTCCCCCCTTCTTCTCCCCCTTGGTCCTCCGTCAAGTTCCTCCTAATCCTCCTATACGTGCAAACATATGATATTTGTCCTTCTCTGCCTGACTTATTTCGCTCGGCATAACACCCTCAAGGTCCATCCATGTTGCTACACATGGCCAGATTTCATTGTTTCTCATTGCCATGTAGTATTCCATGGTATAGATAAACCACATCTTCTTGATCCATTCGTCTGTTGATGGACACTTAGGCTCTTTCCATGTTTTAGCTATTGTGGAGAGTGCTGCTATGAACATTGGGGTACATGTGCTCCTATGCATCAGCATTTCTGTATCCCTCGGGTAAATTCCTAGCAGTGCTATTGCTGGGTCATAGGGGAGTTCTATTGTTAGTTTCCTGAGGAACCTCCACACTGTTTTCCAGAGGGGCTGCACCAGTTTACATTCCCACCAACAGTGTAGGAGGGTGCCCGTTTCTCCACATCCTCGCCAGCATCTAGAGTTCTCTGATTTGCTCATTTTAGCCACTCTGACTGGCGTGAGGTGGTATCTCAGTGTGGTTTTGATTTGTATTTCCCTGATGAGGAGGGATGCTGAGCATCGTTTCATGTGCCTGCTGGCCATCTGGATGTCCTTCAACAAGATTCATCTTACCTTCCCTGGGTTCCTAGCAAGTTCTATTAGTGATTCCATTTCTTTCTGCCAGTTACTTCCTACCTACACATCTTTGCCCATTCCCTCTCAGTAGAATGTTCTTTCTGCATTGCCTGAAAAGCTACCACTTATATCTTTAAACAGCACCTCCTCCAGGAGGCTTTCCCTGTGACAAGCAGGCTGGGCCAGGAGTCTCCTCTTGGCTCACACCAGAATTGACATTGACCATTAGGGATACATAGAAAATTCTAACTCCAATCATCAGAAAATATATGTTCTTTTCAAACACGCATGCAACATTTATAAAAACTGATCATGTGTTAGGTCATGTTAGACTGGCCATTAGTCTCAACAAATAAAAAAAGGAGAGTATCATATGTACATTAAAAATTTTTTTAATGTTTATTTGTTTTTGAGAGAGAGAGAGAGACAGAGCATGAGCAGGGCAGGTGCACGGAGGGAGGGAGACACAGAATTGAAGCAGGCTCCAGGCTCTAAGCTGTCAGCACAGAGCCTGACGTGAGGCTTGAACCCACAGACCCCTGAGATCATGACCTGAGCCAAAGTCGGACCCTTAACTGACTGAGCCACCCAGGCACCGTATCATATGTACATTTTAAAATTTTTATTTATTTGTTTTGAGAGAGAGAGTACGTGAGCAGGGGAGGGGCAGAGAGAGAGAGGGAGAGAGAGGAGCGCAAGCAAGCTCTCTGCTGTCAGCTCAGAGCCCAACGTGGGGCTTGAACTCAAAACCATGAGATCATGACCTGAACCAAAATCAAGAGCAGTCACCCAGACGCCCTCATCATATTTACATTTTTTAAAACCAAAAGCAATAACAAAAGAGAGCTGAAGTCATCCATATGTTCAAAAACTTAGAAATACATACTTCTAAATACCTCATGGGCTGAGGAAGAAACCAAAATGAAAATAAGAAAATATTTAGAACTGAATGATAATGAAACTATATCAACATTTGTACCTAGAGAGGCAGATATAACCTTAAGTACTTATATTAGAAAAGTAGACTGAAAAATATATAAGTATCCGACTCAAGAAATTAGAAAAAGAACACCAGAACAAATTCCGGGTGGAATGCTTGTCAGCTTCTACATCTGCCTCCCTGGTGATATTGCACAGTGTGTCCCCGGGCCCCCAGTATAGACTGGCCCAGGGCTCAGGGTGCTAGACTGCTGTAGGGTCAGTTGAATGCTGTGGGCACACAGTTTGGGTTTCTTGCTATTGCATTTTCTGTGTTTGTGTTTCTCAAGTTGGGTGCCCAGACCAGTAGCAGATCTCTTGGGCTCACCTGAGTCTAAATAGGATGAAATCCCAGAACCTACATTTTCATTTGGGTAATGAGGGGTCAGGAAAGGCTTTCTGGAAAGGCAATATTTGGGCAGAAGTGAGGGGGGAGCCCTGGGGATATGTGGGGAAAGGACACTCCAGGTAGAGGAACAGCAGGTGCAGAAGTGAGGGTGCAGCTGGTGTGAGTTTATGAGTGTGTCAGAATGTGAAAGCATGTGTCCAAGTGTGTTGGAGTGACTGTGTCAGAGTGTGAGTGGAGTGTGTCAGTGTGCATGTCAGAGTGTGAGTGTGTCAGTGTGTATTGGGTGAGTGGCTTAGTTAAGGGGTCCTGTGTGGCTACATCAGAGGGAGCCGGGGGAGATTGTGTGAGTGTGTCAGTGTATGTGGCTGAGTGTGTGTCAGTGTGCATGACAGTGTGAGTTGTGAGTGTGCCAGTGTGTGCTGGGTGAGGGGCTTTGTCAAGGGGGCCCACGTGGCTGGAGCAGAGGGAGTGAGGAGGGGGCCGTGTGTCAGCGGAGGGTCCACAGGCCATTGTAAAGACGATCCCCCAAGGGGGCTGTCCTCATCCTCAGGCAGCATGAGCAGGATGGAGGAACCGGGTTCCAACCCAGGCAGTTGTGTGTCAGCGCCTGCTCGCTCCACGCGGCCTCAGCGAGCGTTGCTGGAACCTGGAGCTGATCCTGAATGAGAGGTGTGTCTGGGGAAAGGCCCCTGAACCCCGGGCTTTCAGAAGCCAGAGCCCCGCGGCTGCGGGAGGCGAGGCGGGTCGAATCTGGGTCACGGAGAAGCCGCCGGGAGCGGAGCTGGGAAGGGTGGCAGAGGCAAACCACCTGGGGCTGGGGCGGGTGGGGGCGGCCTCTCCATGGAGACAGCACTTGGAAGCACCACTGGAATTACTCACAGGGGCCCCTGTGCACACGTGCGTGCACCCAGGGCCACGTGCACAGGCGCGCACCACAGAGCCCACGCAATCCCGGCTCCACTCAGAAGTCACTTAACGGATGACGTCACACTCCGGAGGAGATGGGAGCCACGGAGTGTGCCTCAGGAGGAGGGTGGGGGCAGGCCCCCAGGAGGACCAGCGGGGCCAGGACTCCCCTGTACCCCCTGCAGCCTCACACCCCCACAGGGCGAAGGTTCAGAACAGCACCCCCAACCAAGTTCCTGTAGCCCAGTTCTGCGTTGAGCCCCGTGGAAAGCAGGAGAAATGTGGCCCCTGCCCTGAGGGAAGAGAGATTGTAAACAAAACCACCCAGATGGATGAAAGTGGCAGCAGAGACCCAGAGCTCCTCAGGAGACGGGGTAGATGTGGGTCAAGGAGTTCATTTAAGGACAGAAAGTCAGGCAAAGCTTTCTGGAGAAAGCGAGGTTTGCTCCGTGGTCTGAAGGATAAGTAGGAATGGATAGGATGAGGGGTGTGTGTGTGCGTGTGTTTCAGGCAGAGGAATGTGTGCAAAGGCACTGAGATTCACAGGTTCAGGGAAATAGAAAAGGCCAGAATGGCGTGTGGGATGGAGGTGCCCCACAAAAGTCAATCTTCCCTGTGTGTACAGTAGGGCCCAAGGCCAAGACTGTGGGCTGGTGAGGAGAGGGGTCTCTGAGCCCCCTCCCAAGGTGCCTCAGTGCTGCCCAAGAGACAGGCTAGGATTGGGATGCACTCATTCCCTGTGTGATTTTCCTTCTCTGGCCTTGTTCTTCATCTGAACAATGGAGACCCCAACCCACGCCTAATTTCAAGATCACGTGAGTAAAGTACCACAGAAGGTATGGGCACATAGTAGCTACTAGATAATTGGGGCCTCCCTCCCTTTACTTCTCTCTCATGTGCTAGCTTCTGCCTTGGTTTCTCACTTTGCTCACTAGCTCCTTTAAGGGGCTGGGGCCTGACTCCAGGCTGGGGCTGGGGCAAGCTCTCCCCCAGACAACAGCTGGCCCACCCGGACTTGCCCCACTAGACACAATAAGGTGGGCTCCCTCTCCAGTGCTCTCCGGGGCCCCACTATTGGAGCCCTTAGGGGAAACAAGTCCAGAAGTCCAGGCGAGTCCTGCCCTCCGCAGCTCACCAAGAGGGGCTGGGCTTCTAGATCATCACAGCAACCCCCAAATACATAGCACTTCACACTTCAGCAGCCCTTTCCTCTGCCACCATCATCCACCGGTGGAAAGTATCAATGTCATTATTTAACAAAGAGAAAACTCAGTCAAGGGGAGACCCGCCCAGCCACAGGGTAGGTAAGGGGAGGGATGAGCATTCTAACTCAGGCCTCTCTGACCGCAAGGCCCAGGGGGCACTTGCAGGCCTCTTCAGGCTCCTGGCTAGGCTTCCATGGCTAGTTCTCCCATGCAACCCCCTCTCCCTGGTGCACCTCAGTCCCCCCTCATTCTGCCCCGATAACCCCCAGCTCTCCAGTCCTACCCCAACCTTGCCCCCGAGTTCTTGACCAAAACCAAACTCCTCATGGAGGCCACATGCCCCTTCCTGATCCCCTTCCTCATTTTCACAGCCCTTTGCCCACTTGTCTCCTTTTCCCTCCTGGGATAGGGGAACTCTATCCCAGGGCCTTTGCACTTGGGGGGGTTCCCTCTACCGGGAGTGCTCTGCCCCAGATCCTCATGTGGTTGCTCCCTCCGTTGGCCCAAATACTACCTCCTAAGAGAGGCCTCCCTGACTTTTCTCCCAATCTAGAACATGCCCCTCCCTCACTCTCATGTCACTCTTTATTTATTTTCTTTAGAATATAAATTTTGTTTTCTGTCTGTCTCTTCCACTCGGTTGTGAACCCCATGAAAGCTATGGCTGGGTCCTGTCCATTGCAATATCCTGGGGCCTGATACAGGGCCTGAAACACAGGTAGTATTTAACAGATGTATGTTGAGTGGAAGAATGCATAAATGAATGAGTGAAGGAATGACCAGTAACCCTGAGGATCCATCACCTCCTGGCCACCTCCCCTTCATGTCAAACTGGCCCCTGAGACTCAACACATTTGAATTCTGGATCTCCTCTGGAAGAGCTGCTCCTTCCATGTCCACATCCTCATAGCTGCCCAGGCACCTGGGCTGGATGCTGAGGCCCCCCCTGCTCCTCCTCTCTTGCTTCAACAGCCCCCACCTCCCTCTAGCCCAGGAGCCAGTCAGTTCTGGCAATTCTACCTCTGAGTCAACTCTCAAATCTGTCCTTTTCTTTCCATCCCTGCTGCATCAGTCCTGGACCTGGCCACCATCATCTATCAGGAGGGTCAGACAGCCCAGACCTTTCCATCCACGTCACCTGACCATGCCTCCTAACACCTCCCTGCCTCCACAGTGACCATAGGCTGCAACCAAAACTCCATAGCCCAATAACAAAGGGTCCTTTGTGACATGATTCAGGTAGATTGTGTGGCTTTAACTGCCACCACATACCCAGGCTTTTACCACCATGATAGCTTGTGGGTGTCAAGCCTCCAGACCTTTATTTGGTGGTTCCCGCTGCCAAGAGAGCTCCCCTCTCTGTCTGGCTGGCTGACCACGTCCCCGCTTTGCATTGCCTTCTCAGAGCCATGCCCCTGCCCAGGCGTGGGCTGCTTCCCTCTTCTCTGGGCAAAGTGTCTATTCCTGCTGAGGCCATGCTACCCTGAGCCTGCATCGCCCAACACAGCCATTTATCAGGTTCCAAACACATGTCAGGCCCTGTCCTAGGAGCCTCTCACGCATCACCTCATATCATCTGCCTGGCAACCTGTTTTACAGATGAGGTCACAGAGGTTCAGTGACCTGCCGAAGGTCACATAAGTAATAAGTGGAGTTAATATTAGAATGCACACAGGTCCATCTTGCTCTAAAAGTGGATTGTGAACTCCTTGACAGCAGGGAGCAATTCAGGCTTTCTTCTCCTGGGTTTTCAGAGCCCAATGCACACGGCTGGGCTCAACAATAAATATTCCCAGAGGGGGCATCTAGGTGAGAGGGCAGAAATTATAGGGAGAAAGATTTTGGCACAATCTAAGAAAAATCCCAGCGGCGCAAGTAGCTGCCCAGGACAGGGTGAACTTGAATGCAAGCAGAGGCCCCAGGAATGCTGGAAGAATGTGAGGAGGGGGTTCTGCCCTCGGCAGAGGTGGCCTGGAAGACCCCTGGGGTCTCTGACCTATTGGTGAAGGCAGTGTTGGTACAGGAACTGTTCAGAGACACAACCCCAAGCCACTCCCTGCCTATCTCCCAGCCCTGACACCCACCGCGTGAAGTCAGGATGTCAGGAGACTCTACAACTCCTTGAAAGGCCAGCCTTAAGCTCCCTCCCTTCCCGACTGATCTGTATTTTAACTGAGATTTCTAGACACACCCCAATTCGGCACCCTCAGGCCAGCTGTGGGAAAGTGAGAGTGGGTCCTGCCCACTTGCTCACATGCACTGGTTGTGGTGGGGATGGTGCTAACACTGAGCAGCTCCGCTGCCAGGCCCTATGCTGAGTGCTCTGCCCTCACTGGCTTCCACACCCCATTCTGAAGACTCAGGGGCCACTGCTCCTGTTTGCAAGACACAGAGAATGGTGCTTAGAGCAGGGTAGTTACTGCCTGTCTCCAGCCCCCGGGCCCTCCCACTCAGCCAGGGCTGGTGGCTGCCGGGAACAGTGTTCTGGGTTTGGGGAAGTTCAAGAGGGGAGCAGCTCTGAAATGCAGAAGGCTGCAACTGCAGGTGGATTGTGATGAGGGCCCTCCACGGTGGACATGGTTTGATGTTTTTGGGGCTTTGGAGGCTAAACAGATCTGCTCTGGCCCTGGTCCCTGGGGCTGGCTTGATCATGAAGGACACAGGTTTTATAAATATCTCAGCCCTCACTTGGATCACATGGCATGGGGAATTAGGAGGCAAATTAGGAGGAGGGGGAGGGAGAGTTTCAGCTGTGCTGGCAGCCTGGTTGGGGATGCAGAGTTCATGATCAGAGTGGGTGGGATTAAATGGCCTGTCTATCACCCACGGCTACTGGTCCCCAGGCCACTGAGGCCAAGGCCAGTGTGTGGGGGGCAGGCCCTTGAGATAGAACCCTCAAGGTACAATTTGAGTCAAGACTCAAGACTGGCCTTTACTGAGGGTTCCTTCGCTGAGTTTCCAGCAATTATGGGGAGAAGAGCTGACCCCAAATATTCATGTCCCCAACTGCCAAGGTCAGAACTCAGTCTGGGGCCAGGGTCAGGGCTTAGCTTGGGGGAAGTGGTGAGGGTTTAGTCTTGGATTAAGGTCAGGGCTCAGTCAGGGGACAGAGTCAAGATTGAGACTGGGGTCAAAGTCGGGGCTCAGTGTCCATCCAGAACTCCCCAGGCAGGTACTTTCCTCTGACACTGAAGTCTTACTTAGGGACAAGCCAGTTCTTTTGCAATGACACCGAGGCCTAGGATCAAGGACTCTGCTTTATCTTGGGGAAGGAGCTGAGACTGTGAAAATTTCTGTTAGATCAGAGAACAGGACAGTTGAGGCATGCCTCCTTGCCCCCACATAGGACTGCTATTCTGGCCTCTTTAAGTCACAACATAGGAGTTCAATATAAGGGGACACCACGTGGCACGCAGTAGGTAGTTAATGACCCTGCAGGAAGAGAGTCAGAACCCAGAGCAGGAGCCATGGTGAGTCGGGGCGTGGAGTGGGGTAGCACTGGTTTTGGTGAGGGAGGCAGAAGGCTCAGATTTGAGGCCTCTCTGTGTGCTTTCAGGTTCATCCCTGCCTTCTCTGGCTTTACAGTTTTCCAGTGATGGGGAGGGCAGCTGAATTCAAGTTTCTAACTTCCCTTTATCTGTGAGAGGCCATGAACAGGTGCTCCTTCCCGGCACAGGACCTGGTGGGGATCTCAGGACTTCCACATTCACCTCCAGTGGTCAAAGTCTTACTTTGCTTTTGAGGTTCAGGGCGAATATCACCTCCTCCATGAAGCCTCTCTCTACTGAAATTCACTACTCCTTCATCCAGTTTGCCTGCTTCTGAGCCCCCAATTCAGCATGGTGCCCACTCTGCCATGCAGAAGAGTAGACGTGGTCTTGACTACCTTTCCCACCAGATGGCGAGGCCAAAAGGTCAAGCTCCATCACCCACCCCCTGGTATCGTGGCCTTCAGGATCCCAAAGGTATGGCCCCTCTGAACCTCAGAACCTTTGGAGAATAGAGCTGTAGTAGCCCCCACTGTTACTGTACTTACTGTATAAATGGCACTAAAGACATGGTCACTCTGCACACACTTGAGCAATTACCTCTTTTCCTTTCAAGGGCACTGTGAGTTCTGCTACTTTTCACGTTTCCCTTTTTCCTCTGTCTGGTAAGAAGCTCAGAGGCAAACTGAGTACCTACCTTTAGCAAAATATAACCTGGAATTATCTCATTTCTTTTTCTTTTTTTTTTAATTTATTTCTAGGAGAGAGAGAGAGACAGCATGAGCAGGGGAGGGTCAGAGAGAGAGGGAGACACAGACTCTGAAACAGGCTCCAGGCTCTGAGCTGGCAGTCAGCACAGAGCCTGACGCGGGGCTCGAACCCACGAACCGCGAGATTATGACCTAAGCGAAAGTCGGACGCTTAACCGACTAAGCCACCCAGGCGCCCCTGGAATTATCTCATTTCTGACTTTATTTTCTCTGCTCCTGATATCTTATTTATTCCTTTTTTTTACTTATATAAAGGAATACAAAAAAAAAAAAGGAACAAAGGAATGAAGCAGGAAATCTTTACAACTTAGACTCATAGCTATAAATGGTAAGCACTAGAGTTCACATAGAGAGGGTGCTTAGCCCTAAAAACTTAGCTAAGCTATAACAGACCTTAGGCAAGCTCATGACTTGGTATTCGTTATTTGTTGCGATCCCCACCACTCCTGTAAGGGAGAGGTGGGCATTCTTGTTGCCTCTCCATTGTGGATGGGAAAGGAGAGGCATAAAGAAAGGAAGTAACTTGCCCAGGACACAGGATGAGAAAGAGCCAGAGCTGAGACTTGAACTGTCTGACTCTCAGGCCAATCTGCTTAACCACTGTGCTTTCTCATCTCTCCAGCCACAGAATGCTAGCATCCCCAGGCCAGAAGGGTTCACAGGTTTGTCCACAGCTGTGAACTCAGTCCCACTTGAAGGACTGGCTCAATACATACTTGTTTTCAAACCTTCCAAAGAAACTTTTAAACAAACCCTGGCACAGAGGTCAAATTAAAAAAAAAACAAAACAAACAAAAGGGTTAGCCTGGGGCTGCCACCAGCAATTCCACAGTCCTGAGGCCAGGCAGAGCAATTCCACCCATCTATATGTACAGACCTATGCTTGCTGTGGCAGCACATATACTACATGTGCAGACCTCTCTGCATGGCTGCCATTACAGTAAGAAAGGAAGGCAAGAAAGAGCCAGTGTTCCACAGTAGGAAACCAGGGACATAATTTCCATCCAGGCACACTGTGGAATATTGTTCAGCTGTGAAAAAGAATGAGGTCCACTTCTATGTACAGACCTGAGGGGAAAAAATCTCCAAATTATAGGATACATAATAAAAGCAGGCTGCAGATCAGAATATGTTTCCATTTATGAGAAAAGCACATGAAATAAATAACACCTATATAATTGCAGAGAAGATCTGGGAAGGACTGACAACCCCTACACTTATCGTTCTGGCCCGGGTCCCTCCCCTGAACCCCAGATTCATGCATCCAATTGTCCAATCAGATGTCCACTTGGATGACTAACAGGCACCTCTAACTTGACATGTCCAAGCCTACATCCCTGGCCCCATAGACCTGCTCTTCCCAGTCTCCCCAGCCCAACTGATGGGAGGCCCTACCCTCCTAATGGATCAGGACAAAACTGGATTGAGACTTGACTCCTCTTTGTCATCCCCACAACCAGCCCAGCAGCTAACCCTGCCATTTCAGCTTCTGAGAAAGAGGAGGCAGTGGTGGTCTTAGTCCTGACCAGAGCCTACCTGGGTGCTCCATTCAACTCTGGGCACCTCACCTAAGAGTGGGCATGGGACAATGACCACCACAAGAGTCATGGAGAAGTAATAATCACAGGAATGATGTTAACATCTATTACTTCTTGAGGTGCTTGGATGGTTCAGTTGGTTGAGCGTCCAACTCTTGACTGAGGTCATGATCCCAAGGTCATGAGATGGAGCCCTGCATTGGGCTCTGTGCTTAGTGTGGAGGCTGCTTAAGTTTCTACTTCTCTCTAGCCTTCTTCCCTTCTCCCCGGCTCATGCTCTCCCTCTCTCCTAAAAAAATAATTAAACAGTTATTGCTTCTTGAGCAACCACACCAAGCCTAGGACTTGACATGTTCCAAATCATTTACATCTCTCATTGACCCTGTGAGATGGAGAACCTATCATACCCATTTGTCAAAGAGGCCCAGAGAGCTTAACTGACTTTCCTGGAGTCACACAGCTAATACGTAGGAGAGCAGGAATTCTAACCCAGTGTGTCCAATTCAAACTCAAACATGCCAGTGAGGCCAAGCCCTTGAGGCACATTGGAGGGAACTGGAATTATTGAGTTGGAGTCTGGAGAGAGTTGCTGAGATGGAAGGGAAATCTCTGTCTTCTCTCTGAGGCCAATGAAGGATGGGCCAAGGAGGAGAGGTTTGTGTTTTGTGGGTTCCAGGATCCAGGGAAGAAGTGGGTCACAAGTAAGACAGTAATTTCTAACAATCAGAGCCCCTCTTCGTCCCAAAGGAGTGAGCTGCCTTGGTTGAAGAGAGTCCCAGCTCCAGAGATGCCTGTCAGAGCATCCTATTATGGATTCCATTCCTGGCAGCAAAGCAGAGTGGAAAGAGATCATGAAAAAGAAGAATCAAGAATGGGGGAAGGGGCTTGTCCTATCAGATATCAAACCACATTAGACAGCTTCTTGTGGCGGTTCTCAGCAGCAGGTGGGACTTCCTTCCTAGGGCATCTTTAGAAATGGTCAGGGCATTTGGGGTTGTAACAATGACTGGGAAGTGTGTGTATGGGGAGTTTCTCCTGGCATCGAGTGCCAAGAATTGGATCAGGGATAATAAAGAGCCTATAATGAGCAGGACAGTCCAGCTCAAGAAAGAATTGCCTTATCCCAAGTGTCAATTAGTCTCTGTTGAGAAAACAATGAGATATAGTAATTAGTGTAGAATTGGAATAGACAAAGGGATCAATGAAACGGCACAGAGTTCCCAGAAACAAATCCATAAATACATGGGCACTTAAAATTTAAACATAAAAGATAGTATTTCAAAACAATGAGAATAGGACAGAGTATTTGATAAATCTACTGGGACAAGAGGCTAGCCATGTAAAAATGAAGATAGATCCCTACTTCACACCACATGCCAAGATAAAATTCCAGGTAGATTAAAGACCTAAATGTGGACCATGAAAAGAAGACAAAACTTTAAAATTATTAGAAGGAAATGTAGCATATCTTTTTGACCGTAGCTGGGGAAGGCCTTCTTAAGTTATAAATAAAAGCAAGTGAAGGTAAAAGTGATACTTTATCACACCAAAATTTTAAACATCTGAAGAAAAGAGACACAAAGTTAAAAGCAAGCAACAAACTGGGAGAGATATTTGCACCAAGCATAACAAGTACTCAGAAGCCACATATACAAATCTCTTTAACAAATTAATAAGAGAAAGGTGAGTAACCCATTAAAAACTGGGCAAAGTTATGAACGGGCATTTTGCAGACAAGGAAATTCAGATGACTGTTAAACAGACTGAAGGCCAGCCTTTCCAGTAGCCAGGCGATGCTAATGAAAACGAGGTGTTTTTCTCCCCACAGATTGGCAAAATTCAAGATGGATGAATCCACTGACGGCGAGGCACTGAGCAAATGGAAGTCAGATGTATCACTAACTAAAGTGGCCTAACTACCTCAGAGGGCAATTTGACAGTGTTTATTAAAACAGAAATGCCTGCTTCCAGAGAAATACTAATGCATATCCACGAGGAAGTTCACGGCAATACTATTTACAATGAAGAAATGGAAACACCAAAACGTCTGCCAGCAGGTCGATGGACAGAGTATGATGTCAACAGGCAGTGGAGGGGCACCTGGGTGGCTCAGTCAGTTGAGTATCCGACTTCAGCTCAGGTCATGATCTCACAGTTCGTGGGTTCGAGCCCCACATCGGGCTCTGTGCTGACAGCTAGCTCAGGGCCTGGAGCCTGTCTTCAGATTCTGTGTCTCCCTCTCTCTCTGACCCTCCCCTGCTCACGCTGTTTCTATCTCTCTCTCAAAAATAAATAAAACATTAAAAAAATTTTTTTAAAAACAGGCAGTGGAATACTCCTAAGCAGAAGAAATGGATAAATGATCCACAGCTCCACTTGGACTTGGACAGATGTCCAAAAAAATGATGAGTTAAAGAAACAAAATGCAAAGATAATTCAACTGTGATATAATTTATGTAAGAAAACCACTCAAATAACACCCCAGAGCTGGGTTTGTGAAAGTTCCTTCTATCTGGAATGTCTTTCATTCCATCTTTTTTCTTCCCTTCCTCCCTTCCACCCTCCCTCCCTTCCTTCCTTCCTTCCTTCCCCCCTCAAACATGCTTGCTCTGTACTGATGGGTGCTGGAGATGAAGTCCCAAGTTGTATCCTTCTCATGAAAAGTCTTCCACTACAACTGAGTCCTAAAATGACCCATGACCCTGGCTGCAGACAAGCCCCCCTCTCAGACCCCATGTCACACTGTCTCTCAGGGTCTGACACATGAGAACGATCCTGCATCCTGCTGGCTGCACAGGCTGTTGAGAGCTTCACAGGAGAGTGTGGGTGAGGTGGCTTGTGTCTCATAAAGTGTATGTGGGAGGGGGGTACTATGGCTGACACCAGCCGCAGCAGAGGAGGTTGGCTGGTGGTGCTAAGCTCCCTGCCTTCCTTTTCTCGTCATTCCTACCATCTTTCCCTCCTTTCCATCTTCAATTTGCTTTAGTGCCAGGCCTTGGAGCCAGGGAAGGGGGAGGAGGGTGCAGCCAAATCTCTGGGACCAGGAGTTAAGGCCACTTGGGTTGGGCTGAGAAGTCAGATCTCTAAGGCCATAGATGATCATAAGAGCAGGTAGCCAAACAGCTGCCAAGGGCAGTAGCCATGATCGTATCCAGGGCCTCAGATGGTCACAACAGGGTCCTGGAGACAGGGTGGCTAAGGACAGCCTAATTGGGCGTGACGACAGCCCTGTGAGGCATATTAAGCTTGGAGCTGTTAGGGTGCCTGGTGGAGGAACAGCCAGAGCTGGCCCGGCCACTGACTCCCACAGGGGCAGTTGGCTCTGGGGCCCGAGTGTGCCTGCCTGAAGGAATGTCTGTCAGCTGGGGCTGCCAGGTGCTGCTCCAGCCTGGCTGCCAGTCTCACTGGGAAGTGACACTGGCAGCTTGGGGTGGCAGTTCTAGGCCCTTCTCTGCAAGTATCTTCTGATACTTGCTGTGTGCCACCTTGAGGGGCTTCCCTCCCTTCTCTGGGTCTTATTTTTAACAATGACCTGTGGGCCCTTTCACTTGCTCTGTCTCTTCTGATACTCTAAACTACCCTGTAGGGAAGGGATGACAACACCTTTCTGCTCTGCTAGAGATGGGGAAACAGACCCAGAGAGGTTAAGTGACTTATCCGAAGCCACACAGCTCCCAGATGGCAGATCCAGGCCTTGAATTTGGGTCTCTTTGATACCTGGTCCCAGTTTGTGACATAATGCCAATTCTCATCTTGCTGGAGCCTAGGCCACTGGTGATGGTAGGACTGTAGTCCTGGGGAAGGAAATACACTGAAGGAAGCCAAACCAGTCTGAGTCCTGCTTCTGACTCTGTATGCCCCCAGCAGGTCACACCTCTTCTCTTGGCTGGACCATATGACACCCAGGATATTTTCTAGCCTTGATATTCAAGTCTGTGGTTCCTAGTCCTCAAGGCTTCTCCACTCCATCACTTTCTAGCTAAGTAAGCTTAGGAAGTCTATCCTCTCTGCTTCCAAATTTATGAAATGGAACCAGGCACTCCTCCCCAGTGTGGCTGTGAGGATAGAGTGATTAGACTTGTCAAGTGCCCAGCATGGGGTCTGGCACATAGTCAGTGCTCAGTAAATGGGGATTCCTGTCTTTTCTATATAATCCCTGAGCCCCAAGTCCTTTTCAGATCTGGCTCAAATCTCACACCTTCTAGAAAAACCCCATGTGTTTCTAAGAGCATATGTGTTTAGTAGTCTCCTCATGCCTTCCTCTGTGTGTAAGACTAACATCACTGCATCCATGCATCAGTTTACAAAGCTCAGCCCCAACCAACAGCTTGTGAAATGCTACCAATGACCTTCCTATCACTACTGAGGAAACTGAGGTGAGAGAGAGACAGAGAGAGAGAGAAAGAGAGAGAGAGAGAGAGAGAGAGAGAGAGAGAGAGAGTGTCAGTCAGTCCTCGGGTCGCTTAAATTCTCCATGCTTCTGTTTGCTCACATCTAAAATGGGAATACATATGAGTACCTCCCCCACAGACTGGTGTTTAGCAATAAATGGCATAATACATAAAAAGGGTGCCTGGTAGACAATAATATTGCCCCAAATCCAGATAATATATTTCTGCTCCAATTTGTTCAATGCCAGGACCAAAGCCTCTGACCTCCTAGCTGGATCCCCCAAAAACCAGAGACCTGGAAATGATTAATGAGAATTATCTGAAGACACTACCATGGACAGCATCCCCAGATGAAGGCCAAATGCTCTCTTCAGCACCACGGACAACACCACTGCCATCAACACCAGGGATCTGGCAAAGGCGTCCTGTGCACCCCAAACAGCCCAGAGCCAAGGTCAGCGTAGAACCCCTGACCCTTGCCAGGGTGACATTGAAACCTTATGTTCTCCAGCCAGTTATCTGCTCTGCTATTTGTAAGGCCAAGCATCAGCTACCTGTATTTCTATTTCCATTTGCAGTGTTTTATTCGTTCTAGAGGCCTGTTTTCCTATTTCTCACCCAGTGGTTGGGGTACCTCAAGGAGGCTTCCTGGAGGTATTCAGATGGGAAAATTCACCTCCCTGGGCCTAGAAAATATCCCAAGCCTTCCTTTTTTCCTCCTGGCCTCATTTCAGACACAAGCAGTGATGACCACTGGGCAGAATGTCATGGCCAAGAATGGCAGCAAGGGCCAGGCTGGCTGCCACCTCATCTCAAGGGCTGGGCTCCCGGCCCACTGAATAGAAAGGAAGAGCATTTATGATCCTTCAGCATGTTCCACTCTATCACTCATCCCTAGGGCCATCTTTTATTGGCTCCTTGCCCATTTGATGAGGGCTGGATTCCTGCCCTGACCACCTCTATCTCTGACCTCATTGGCTGCTATAATGGTCTCATAGAAAACACCTTGAACTGCCCTGGGTCTTTCCTTAAGGAAAGGGCTTCAGTTCATCAGGGATCCCAGCAAAACCAGCAACTCAGTCTGTCTGAGACACAGGGGGAAATTGAGGCTCAAATGAATACCAGTGTCCACCTCTTATAAATAGGAAGAAGGTCACCTCCACAGAAGTATAAAATGAGATGATATGTCCAGCACCCAGCTTGGGCTTAGTTAATGTCTGTTTTCCTTTCCCAACAAGGCAAATATAATGATGGCAATGATGACCCCTACCAATACTGGGTACCTAATATATGCCAGGTAATGGGTCAAAGTCTTCATGGATTGGGAAGGTAAGGATTGTTATACCCATTTTGTTAACAAGGAGATCAAAGCTCAGAGGGATCTAGAAGTCTGCCAAAAGTCACACAGCCAGGCAAGTGACAGACCAGATCTCTTCCCCACCTCCAGGAGGTCTTAGATAGCTACAGTCACCCTTACTTGTCACCTGGGGGACCCAGCACAACCCATTTGCTGCCTGCCCACATCCAGTGCTGTGAGGTCCATGCCCAGCTGGTTGGCCCAGATACTGGTGTGTGTGAGGATGGAAGCAGAGCCCAGAATCCTCACCTTTCTGGGACCCCAGGGATTTCTAGGGGCTTTGAAGCAGTCTTCTCTCACCCTTGCAATGGTTGCCTCCTCGGCTAAGCTGGTATCCACCCCAATTGTCTCTGGATAGTCCCCGCACACAGAGAAGTAGGGCTTAGGAAGCACCCACCATCATCCTCAGTTTCACTGATATTCCACACAGGACCCATCATATCTGTCATATAGGTAAGGACACAGGCCAGGGGAGGGATGGGACTTAACCCAGGCTACATAAACGTATGTGACCTCAGGACTCCAGACTCGTTCTCCAGTGCTCCCTAGACTGTGGCCTCAATAAGAGGCAGGAGCCACCACACTCTTGTTCACTGCAAGGTCTCCAGAACCCACCTACAGGTCTAGAATTTTCTTTCCCACTTCTGTGGGGAGGGGCAATGTGTTACCTACTTTTTCTACCCAGCCCAAAGAACTCTGCATAGAGTAAGGCCTTAATGAGTATTTCTTAAATCATTTCATTCATTTAGTAACTATTTATTGAGTGCTTAATGTATGCCAGGCACTGTTCTATATGGTAGGACCAGAGCAGTAAGAAAATACAGACATAAATAAATGGACATTCTAATCCTGTGATGACACTGATTGGAATGGAGTGAATCTGCCTGTTTCCTTGTCTATGTCTCCACTGTAGAATCTTCCCAACAGCCCCTGTGAGGTGGACAATTTAAAGTGGATCCTGCCAGCTATTCTACTTGTCATTCTTTTCTTTTGCCTAATTAATAGAAGCACCCAGTTAGAAACAGTTACTTCACCAGGTTCTCTTGTAGCCAGGGTGTCCATGTGACTACATCTGGCAAATGAAATGTAGGTAAAAGTCCACTGAATGGGGCTCCCAGGAAATCTATTGTTTTCTCATAAGAATGGCAGATTCAGAAAGTATGCAGTCTTTACTACCTTTGTCTTGCCTGGAATTCAGACACAACATGTGGAGGTGGAGCAGCCATTTCATACCTATGAGAATGAAAGATACATGCTACGGGCGGCAGAGGCCTGAGCCTTTGATCACTCACTTGAATTGCTGTACCGGCTCTGGACTGCCTGCTTCTGGGATCCTTGTTATAGGAGAATAACTTCCTGGGTGTTTATATCACTGTTACTCTCCCCCCTTCTATTATACGTAGCCAACAACGAATTCAGTTTTATTACATTAGGCAAGGCTCAGAGAGATCAAGTGATTTTCCGAAAGTCACACAGCAGTTAAACAGACCTAGACTTGGTCTCTGGGTCTAATGCAGGTAAGTGTATCAACCTGTCCTCACTCCACCACCTGCTGGCATTCCCATCTGCAGTCCTAGGCTGTGAAGAAGGCCCTCCCTGCACCCCACAATTGGCTCTCAAATAAGACTCTTCCTGACCACTCTAGGTTCTGGTTCTAAGTTCCCCTGATGACTCCTCTCTTACCTGACTCCACTCCCAGCTCCACACAGGTCCAGAGCCTCCCTTCAGTATGTACCTGTCTCAAGTCCCAGGATTCTCCCAGATCCTGACCCCTGTTAAACGCTATCTCTTATCCCCGTTCATCCACCTCTATCTGGTCCAGAATTCCTCTACTGATGGCCTCCAACAGACTGCAGAGAAGGCTCTCAGTCAGTCTTTGCAGACAGGTCTCCTGGTTCTCATCTCTTCCCCACCCGGGTCCTGCATCCACCACCATTCCTTAATGGCAGTTCTGACTGGACCCAGCATTCAAGGCCTCTGGGATTTAAGTCCTGCCACCTTCCCAAATTTGCTCTTGTTATTCCCTCTGCCCCCGCCCCCTTTACTCTGACTAGCACTTGCAGGGATTCCTCAGACCAGAGAGGCCCTTTATGATCATCCTGCCTCAAGTAGGCACCCACCACCACCATCCTCTGCCACCCCCTCTCTCAGCCCCTGGGTCTACTTGAGCACAACCTAGAATCTTGTTAGTTTACTGTTTGCATGTTTGTCATCTATACCACTTCCCCCAAAAGAACCAGAGCTTCTTGAGGGCAGGAAACATGCCCATATTTTCCACCAGTTTTCCCAGTGCCTGGCAGGAGGCCCAGGACTCAGACTCAATCAGGAAGTGCTGAATGAAGCTCAGATTTGCTTCCCACACCTTCCTGCCACCCACTTTCTACTCTAGCCAAATAGAACTACTCAGGCTTCTCTGAACCCTCCTACTGCACTTGATGCCTGGAGTCCATCCCCCCCCCCTCCCCACTGCCCCCACCCCGCAACTTTGTCTCCTGCTGGGCCTTCCTCTCCCTCCAGTTCATCCAGGTCAAATTGTTCTGCATCGCATGGCCTCAGGATTCAAGCTGGTGGGCGGGCCTTCCAGATTCCAGCTGAGGTGAATGAAACTTTGGGACAGAGTGTGTATGTGTGTGTGTGTACACACTGGGAAACTGGCCATCTATACTTTACTTTGGATGTGGCAGCCTCTAAATGTCCTTATTCACCCATTTCTGTCTCTGGTTGCTCCTATTTGAATTTGAATTTTTTAAAAATTTTTTTAAATGTTTTATTTATTTCTAGGGGAGAGAGAGACAGCGTGAGCAGGGGAGGGTCATAGAGAGAGGGAGCCACAGATTCCGAAACAGGCTCCAGGCTCCGAGCTGGCAGTCAGCACAGAGCCCGACGCGGGGCTCGAACCCACAAACTGCGAGATCATGACCCAAGCGAAAGTCGGACGCTTAACCGACTAAGCCACCCAGGCGCCCCTCAAATTTGAATTTTGAAATGCCCCAGTATTATCTACATGGCTACAGTTGTAAGACAGAAGAGAAAAACACTAATATTTACTGAGCCCCTACTATGTGCCAGACATCTTAGGCCAAATAATAATGATGATGATAATGAGGATAGCCCCAGTATTTACTTAGCATATGCCTGACATCACCCTAAGGGCTTTTAACTGGATAGACCTTATTATTATCCCCATTTTACAGATGAAGAAAAAGAGGCTCAGAGGGTTGGAGCCATCTGTCCAAGGTCACAGAGACAATAAGCAGTCTTGAGCTCAGGTCTCTCAATCTAAAACCTGCTCCTCTGCCAAGTTGAGCTGGGCAACAGCCAGGTGTCTGGGAGTCGGGGAAGAGGCACTGCAAACTCCCGCTGAATGAATGCAAAGCTGGGAGCCACGACTTCCTGCCCAGGGGCTTTCCTGCGGGAAGACTGGGCTGGTAAGACTTACCCTCATCTGCAAGGCTGTAGAACAGTGCTCCAGCCCCCAGGAGGACCGGGTCCGAGGAGTCGTGGGGTGGACGGAAGTCAGCGAGCCTGGGCTCAGCTTCCGTGGTAAGGCTGAAGATTTTCCCAACAGCCGGGGCCAAATTTATCTGCCAATCCCCCGAAGAGCTGATTCCAGCGTCTGTCTGGAAATGTCAGCCCGTGTGGTTGGAGGAACACAGGGAGAGTTTTCCTCTAAATAGCAGGAAGCATATGGGAGGCGGATGGCACCAGCCGCCCCAACCTGCCAACTCTCACTCAAGCAGGAGCTAAAAGGGGCCCAGAAGGGTCTGGAATTCCTACCACCTCCTGGGGTGGGGGAGGAGCTGGAGACAAGGGAGAGTGGCACTGAGAAGGGCCCAGAGAAGGCTCTGAAGGACAGGTAGGCAGAAACATCCAACTGATAAGACAGCAATCTAAGGCCCTTCAGATGGAAGTGACACGCCCAAGAATTTAGCGTAACATCAACAACAGTGATCACAGCCACCATGGGGACAGGAGCACTTGCCATGTGCCAAATCTGGGTTAAGCACTTTATTTGGATGATTTCACTTAAACTTTGTAATCAACTCTAAGATAGGGGCTGCTATTTTCCCTATATTACAGATAAGGAAACAGGATCAGAGAAGGAAAAAACATGAAATCAAAGAATCTTTGGGCTAGTGAGGACCTTCCAGATCCTCAGCTGAATCACAAATACTCTACAGACTTTTCCATCAAGTTGTGGTGCAGCAGTGACTTGAATATTCCCTGTGATGGGGATCTCATCACCACTCAAGTTAGCCCATCTGCAGAGAGCTTTTTGTATCCAAAAGGGTTTCCTAGTCTAAGGTGAAATCTCCTTCCCTGGAGCTTTTCCTGTGGGTGCCAGACTCAGACTCTGTCTCTCCTGACAGACACAGAGAGGCAGGGGGCAAGGCCCCTCCAGGTCTCTGATTTCTCTCTGCAGGTGACACACTCATTTCCTTGTTTACCCCTGCACCCCTCGCCATGGTAGTCAGATCAGCCCCCACTCACCAGTACTTACTTACTGTGTGCTAGGCGGCATGCCCTACACAAACCCTCCTCTGACCTTCCTCATGATGCCTGGGGAGGTACTGTCATTACCCCCATTTTACAGAGGGGCAAACTGAGTCTCCATGAGGGGAAGCCACTTGCTGGTCATTCAGTGGGGGCATGGGGACATTGGAGGCCTCACTGGGCTGCGCTGCTTTAAGTCTCATGAGAGCTGAAGCGGTCCCTGCAGGCCTCCTTGGGTCTCAGGACTCTCCCACTGATACTAACACAGGCTTTACCAGGATTCACCTCGACACTTGTCCACAAGGTCCCCAAGCCCACATCACCCCCTCCAAGGATAAAACAACCCTCCCTTTCCCCTTCTATAGTACCCACTAAGTCGTCACTAAGCACCCCACTGAACCCTGTTAAATCTCTCTGCCACATGCCTTTCTATACCATCCGCATGGTCCTGCCCTGCCCACTGTCTTCCGCAACCGTCACCAGCCCAATAGGAGGACCTTTCTAACACCAAGACCCGCCCTGTCCTTGGCTCCCTTCTAACCCAAGGATCTCATGCAAACTTCCCAGCTCAAAAGTTGAGGCCTTCCAAACTCTGGCTCAAGTGACCTCTCCAGCCTCTCCCTCTCACGTCATCCCCAACACCTGTGGCCTAAGAGCTCAGCAGGAGGCAGGTGAGATCTCTGCATAGCCCACCTGCCCTACCTGGCTCACCCTTCCCAGCTGTTTCTCCTGAAGAACACCTATTCACCCCTCAAGACTTTGCTTACAGGGGTAGGATCAATTTCTCTGTCCCAGGAGATTCCTGACTGATGGGCACCTCCCTCTGATCTGCGACGTGTCGCCTGCCCTCGCTGATGGAGAGGCCACCCCTTGGCTGAGCTGCCCTGGGCAGGGACTGCTCTAATGCAGCCTTGGAGCCTGCTGTCTAGCACAGCGCCTGGCACATGGTAGGCACTAATCAGTGTTTGTGGAGTGTGAGAGTGGATGCCTAGATGGGGGCTGTGGGGCACAAGGAAGTCTTAGAGATGACCCATAAAATGTGGCTTGTGGGTGTCACAGCTCTGATGCATCACAAACAAAAAAATGTTGCTGTCAAATAGACAGTCACAAACATGTGAACAATGAAGATTTTGCTGGCTGCCTCTGAATTTAGGAAGATATCAGGGAATGATCTGGGATGGTTGGAGGTTCCAGAAAAAAGCTGTCCAAGCCTCAGTAAATGAAGTGACCAGGGCTTACCTACAGACAGGGTGGGAGGAGATGAGGAGGAGGGCCATGGAGGGCGTAGGGGTGTAAGAGACTGAGGCCATGTCCCAGGCCCGCCTCTAGTTTGCTCTGTGTTGTCATAAAGGTGGTTTGGCCTCTCTGACTCTTGATTTCTTGTTTGTAAAATGCAAAGGAAATTTGGAGAATTGACTGAAGCAGATGTGTGTTCCAAGGTCTAAACACTGCCTCTGCTGTCAGGTTAATGTGACTTTCTCCTTTCAGGCTCCCAGCAGGGGATGCAGTCCCCCAGGGCTTGCCGTCCTGGAATCCTCTGGCCTGAAAATGCAGGCCCCTGCCAGCCCTCCGTCAGGTCGTTTGAGAGACAGACCTCAGTGACAGGTGGGTGGAAAGTGTTCCAGGTGTGCCTCCAGGTGTGGCAGGACTGTGTATTGGATCCTGCAAAGGAGCCTTCTAACCAGAGGTAGAAGGAACAGAGAGTGAGCTCCCCATCCTTAGGAGTATGCAAGCCATAGCTGAACACCTCAGGACAGAAATTCTGACCCAATATGGGAAGGGATTTAGACCTGTAGATATGAACCTGACTCCTCCAAGGTTATGCTCTCAGTACCAGCCAGATTGAGCTTGCTGACACTTCCCTTCTCACACAACATCCCACAAAGGCTCCCCACTGCTTTCAGGGTCAAGTCCAAGCTCTTACCACGGCACTCTAGACCCCTGTGTGCTGTGCCCATCACTGGTTGTTCCCTCACCACATGCCTAGGGGCCCCTGACACATTGTTTCTCCTGGCAACAATGTTTTTCCTGTATTCTTCTTGGCTACTCAGCTTAGTGTCCCCTCCTGCAGGAAGCCTTCCTTGCTCTCAAGCTGGCTTTTGTGTTCCCTCAGCCCCAGCATGCACACCCATCTTCCAGATAAATCATCTGTTGGCTCATCTCTCTCCCTCAAAGACTGCAAGACCCTCCATGGCTTCTTCCCAGGTCCAGAGCAGGCTTCCACACGAAGGGCCAATGTCTCCTCAGCTGAACTGGCATTTTATAGAGATTCCGATGTTCTGATCCCAAGAGAGTCTAGAGCTGCCCCAGTGAACTTCTGACTATGAGGTTTGGCCTCAGGATTGTTCAATAATTGTATTATTTCTTCTGATTATAAAAGTCATGCATCTTGGGAAAATCAGATAAGTGTAGGAGAGGGAATTTGCTGTGTTTGGCCACTGTTTGGCCGTCTTCAGGCCACAGCCTACTTTTTTGTTTGGGTTAGCTACACTTTTTCACCCTCCGCTGGTGAAGTTCTGGTGGTATCGACTCCCTTCCAGCTGGGGGTGGTGCATAGGCCCTGGCTGCCAATCAGAGCAATTGATGAAGGGGTGGGCGCACCCACAAATTTGACTTATCAATGCCAACACTCAGTCCTTGGGACTTGTGTTTGAGCTCTCTAGGAAGAAGTCTTGCATAGTCTTCTGGGCAGGCATCTTATCACTTGTGCGAGAGAGCCCTAGAAGAACACAGGAACAACCCCGAGAAAGCAGAGTGAGAAATGGTGACACCCGACTCCTGGTGACAGCCTCTGAGCCGCTGCACACTGCTGAGCCTTACTTAACTCTGGACTTTACAATTTCAAGCCAATATATTCTACTTTTGTTTAAATTGGTTTGGGCTGGGTTTCCTGTCACTTGTACCTGAAAAGTACCTGAATGATGCAAGCAAAAATATTAATAGAGTTCTTTCACATCTCACCACCCAGAGGAAACTGCTATGAACAGTTTGATTGCTGTCATTCTGGGTGTTTCTCTGGGCAGGAGCATGCATGTATTTCTAGAAATTTTTTTCTAACAAAAATGAGATCATACAAGATACACCATTTTGTAACCTATTTTTCCCTTAACAATGCACCACAGACACGTTTCCATGTCAACAAGTATAGATCTACGACACTGTCTTTACAGCCTCAGAGAATGCCATTGTCTGGCTGGACTGTAATTTATTTAACCATCTCTTGCTGATAGATAATTGGGAAGTTTCTAATTTACTACCATCATCAGGAGAGGTTCGGTACACTTATTCGTAAAATGCCATTGTTTGGGGGCGCCTAGGTGGCTCAGTCAGTTAAGCATCTGACTAGCTCAGGTCATGATCTCCAGGCTTGTGAGTTTGAGCCCCACGTCGGGCTCTGTGCTGACAGCTCAGAGCCTGGAGCCCGCTTCAGATTCTGTGTCTCCCTTTCTCTCTGACCCTCCCCTGCTCCTGCTCTGTCTCTCTCTCTGTCTCTCAAAAATAAATTTAAAAAATCATTTTAAAAAATGTCCATGTGTGCTCTTGCTGGATTACTTATGACTAAGATTCTGTGACTCCAAGAGTTTAACTTCACAACTGGAGGTATCTCTACCTGAGATTTAAGTTTCTCTGAGTATCTACATCTTTCTGGGCAGCTTTAGTGGCTATCAAAAAAGCAAATCCAGGCCTAGGGTGCCCCATAACAGCACCTCTGGCAAGAACACTCATTAACAGATATGCAAGTGAGTTGGTGGGAAGGTAGCCAGGCTTGGGGATGGGGCAGCAGTGCTAGCCTGGGGCCCAGCCAGCCGTGTGCACCGGCTAAGCTCCTGACATCCCTGTGCCTCATCCCCCAGCTTGGTCTGACTCTCAGTGACCATGGGAAGAGACATGCCTAGGGGACCAGTCAACACTGAGAGTCCATGCAGGATGTGATGAGTACACAGTATATGTCACCTCTGGCAGTCACAGTGGTAACAGGAGCAGCCACCAGTGATGCAACACAGATTGTTCTAGTCCTCTACATGGTTTTTTTTTTTTTTATTTTTTTAAGTGTTTATTTATTTTTGAGAGACAGACAGTGAGTGGGGGAGGGGTAGAGAGAGAGGGAGACACAGAATCCCAAGCAGGTTCCAGGCTCTCAGCTGTCAGCACAGAGCCTGAAGCAGGGCTCAAACCCATAAACCGTGAGATCATGACCTGAGCTCAAGTCAGATGCTTAACCAACTGAGCCACACAGGTGACCCATCGTCTTCTACATGTTTTAATTCACTAAAGCCCCAGAGCCACCCTCTGATGCTATTCTTGTCTCTGTTTCGCAGAAGGGAAAGCTTAGCCTCAGAGATGGTGAGTGACTTGTCCAAGGTCACACAGCGAATAAATGGTAGAGCCGAGGTATGGCCCAGATCTGCTGATTCCCCAGCCCATGCCTTATCCCATTTTATGGCAGTAGGTGGCAGGAGAGGAGAATTGCCTCAGGCAGGACAATGGGGGCCTTAACCCCCTTGTTCCCCACCAAGTCCTAACACTCAGGAAAGACTCCAAATCTAGAAACGTATAATGAAGACAGCAAAGATCTCCCGTGTCCCCACTGTGAACAGTTTCAGAAACACATGCAGCTCTTACAAAATGATATCATGCTGCCCATGCTGTTTTATAACCTCTTTTTTTATTTTTTCAACTCTACAACAACTATGAAGTTCTTTCTGCGACCGGGAATTCAGGGCCACAGCCCCATTTCAAACAGCTGCACCAGGTGCCACTGTATGACTTCAGTGAATGGATTTAACTGGTCTCCTGGTGATGGACAAATGGGTTGCTCCCAACTGTCCTTCCACTGTCAACAATGCCACAGTGAACACACTCCAGCGTGTCTGGATCCCTGTCATACTTCAGATCCCAGCTGAGGGACCCCATCCGTGGAGAGGCTGTCTTGGGCTCTTCCATGTCATTCATTTATTATTATTTACAAGGTCACCATGCTAATTTCCTTCCCTGCACTGGTGGAGTCTCTTCTTGTTCACTTGTTTGGGTGACTGTGTAGTATCTGTCCCTCCCCAAGGCGGTGTGCTCTGTGAGAGCACAGACCAGCAGGGACTGGCACTCAGTGAATGTCCTGGGAATGCGGGCATGCCTCTGGGGCCGGTGCCCTGTCGGCAGAGCGGCCACCCCTGCTCCAGGGTTTGGGGATGCCCTCTGCCATGCCACCCTCCGGGCCACATCCCCGATACCAGTTCAGGGACCCCCAGGTCTGCCTCAGAACTTGATTCCGGTCATGGGCTGCTTGGCCCTTCCATGACAGGTGCCTGACATGCCAGGACCCTAGCACCAAGCAGTGCTAGCTGCATGCACAGGACACAGGGCACTGGAGCATGGCGGAGCAGCTCCGCCACTCACTGGCTGTGTGGCCTGGGGCTGTTCATTTCCTCTCTCAAGGCCTTAGTCTCCTATCTGTAGAACGGAGCCAGTGCCACTGACATCACAGGGTCGTTCTGAACATTAAGAAAAATAATGGATGTGCTTAGCACATAGTTGGTCCTCAGGCAATGGCAGTTCGGCCCTATAAGCAGTTAGTTCAGAGGCTGGGTCTGACTCTGTTTTACCCAGATGACCCTTTTTATCCTGAATGATTCCTGGGTGTGCCCTGGCCTGTCCCTAAGGATGCCCTGTTCCTATCCTTCAACACTTGTTAAATGGTTCAATGCTCTGCTCCGACCCCACGTCAGTCTCCCAGACACATCTGTTGCCTACGGCCATAGACACCTGCCTGCCCTCCAAGCCTTAAAAATGCAAGAGGCACTGACGTATGTCCGAAGAAAGGCAGAGGAATCACCCCTGCCCATTTGGGGGCAGTTCCTGGTCCCTGATCCTCGAACGTGGGGTAGTGATATCTGTTGGATTTCTCATCCCATCTCCCCCACCCAACTGTTCTTTGACCCCGTAGCAAGTAACTTTACTTCTCTAAGCCTTGATTTCCTTGTCTGTAAAATGGCCACAATAACAAAATCTGTGAGGATTCCATGAGATGAGGTAAAACGTGTATTAGCAAAGAGCCTGGCAGTTAGTAAGTGCTCGGTAAATATTAACAATTATTGTTATAATTGCATTTTAACCGTTTGACTATGAGACATAATACATAGGGAAAAGTGCACAAAACAAAAATGTTGGTTGCAGTAAACTATCACCTAGGTCAACAAACAGAATACAGCCTGCCCCTCAGAAATCCATCCTGTACCGCTCCCAAGGCTTACATCCTCGTTTCTCCATAAAGCTGATCCTTTTCCAGACTCTTATGATGCTGTTGCTACTATTAATAATAATAAGCAGATAAAAAGCACTTGTGGCTACTCTGCCCGGCCCAGACAGGCTCCCAGACCCCTGGCTGCCTCTGCCCTAGGCATGGAGACTCCCCATCCCATTTCCTGACTTTGGCTTCAGCTATTCTTTAAATAACCAGCTTGTTAGCAAAATAGCAGCAAGTAACACCTCCCTCGCTGCCACCCGAGCCTCCATCTTTCCTACAAGGCTGACGGCTGCTCTCCCAACTCGTGCCAAGGAATCCCGTTCTCCGTCACTGGGCCACACACACCGGGGGCTGCCAGCGACGCTGTTTTCTCAGTGGCCACAATCCTGCCCCTCTGCCCATGCCTGGCCTGGGCACTGAACGGCAAGAATTTTCAGGAAGGACTAGAATGTTGACAGATGAGCCCTCTGCCCCAGGTCCATGCCTCAGTCTCCCCATGCCTCAGCCTCCCACAAGGTCATTGGTAGTTTAGCCAAGATGAGAAGAAAACAAAGCACTTAGTGCTAAGCCAGGTACATACTAATTGCTCAAGAAATTCTTGCAGTGGTTCTAGTTGCTCCTGTTGTATATTTAGTCCCTGGACAGGGCTTAGGGCATGACCAGGGGTGTTTGCAAGTGATTACAGATAATGCAGAGCTCTCAGACCGAGATACCCTTATTGCTTCTTTTCCTGCAACAGCTTCTCAGCCAAAAGCGATAGCTGTCTGTGGTCACTGCAACAGGCGGAGGCCAGACTAGGGGAGTGGGGTTGGGGGGCAGCTACTTAACAGGGGCATTTCACAGTTATTAATAATGAGGCCGGCACCACACGAGTGTGTGGTTCCTCGTTCTCGAAGAAGAAGCACTTCTACATACATTATGTACAGCGAACTTCATGGGTTTTTTATTATCCTATGACATTTGCATATTATACATATTTACAAGTCTTTTCCCTTCTCATAACCATCCCATCAGGGAGGCTGGGCAGCTGTTGGAAGATAAGAGAATTGAGACCAGAGGGGCCAGCTATCCCGCTGACCCCAGCGGACTGCAAGCTCTCTGGGATCGGCAGGGACCAGCAGCTGGCCAAGAGGCCAGTGGGTTCCTGGGTGGAGGGAAGGACGTACCTTCCCTCCCTCCCTCTTTCTTCTTTCCACAACTATTCACTGTGTAACCATTATGTGCCAGGCGCTGTGCCAGCTGCTGGCTGTCCACTGGGGACTGAAGCAGTTCTATCTCACCTTGGAGAAGCTGAGGCCAGACAAGGAGGCAGATTGTAAACCAACGGTTCCGTGCTGAATGGCAGTGAGTAACCCCGCACCAGCCCCTTGAGCTCCTATGAGCCTCAGTTTCCTCATCTGTCACCAGCCTTGGGAGGTGGTGGGAGAGTGAGATGTGGGAACATGGGGAGTGTCAGGTGCTATGGCCAGCACAGAGTAGGGGCATGCTGTTGGCATCATCTTTGTGTGAAGGACGATGGGACCAGGTGTGGACGAGCTGTGACGTTCTCAGATAGATGGTCAGAGATGACAGGGGGTGCTGCACCTCATCCCATTTTGGGGTCACGCAAAGTGGGGACTGGGGGAGTGTGGGTAGAACAGGTTGGAGGGGCGAGAACAATGGGGCTCCCAAGATTCAGGGACTCTGACGGCCTCACCTCAGCCCCTGTGCAAGCCCTAGAACTTCCGTAGTTTCCGGAATGGCTCACTGCTCCCTTTCCCTTCCTGAGCCCATGTCACCAACTGCCCTAGCCTCTTAGGTGTGGCAAGAGCCAGTCTTTGATGTGGACAGAGCTAGGCTTGCTGTGCATCCTCAGGCAAAGGGCTTCTCCTCTCTGAGGCTGCTTCCTCTGTAAAACAGGCACGATCACTGTGCCCACCTGCTGGGTGTTGGGAGGACTGAATAAGACAAGCAGTTAAACCATAAATTGAGCCCAGACATATAAAAGCTCTCACTGAGGTCCCTTTGCCAGCACGTGGGCGCCACTGGGTAGAAAGCTGGGCATCTCCCAACTGTGCAGAGTGTGGGTGGGTGGGTGAGCAGCCCTGATTCTACGTGCCCAGGCTGCGGACGCAGTTACTTACCAACCAGGGAGCTACGTGCAGAGGGAAAATGGGAACCAGTCGGGAACCAGCAGGTGTCACCTCGGGAGCAAGCACTGGACCAAGGGCTGGCACACACATCCCTCTGGGCACTCAATCCGAGGTGCTGGCGGGAAGCAGCATGGGACAGGGGCCCTCCAGCACCCCGAGAGACCAGGCTCTGGCCGCTTGGCACCTGGCAGAGGGAGAGGCACCAGCGTCTGTAGGAATGGGGAAGAATGTCAATGAGGAGGTGCTCAGGATAATCCCTCCACCCTGAGACCCCTGGACTGGCCTTGGGATCACTGGAGAGGGAGACACCACGGAAGAATCATCACAGAAACCCCAGTGTTTGTACAACACTACATTTTCCAAACCACTCTGGCATCCCAGCTCATGAGGGCCCCCACATTGTTTTTCAGAGGCATATTTACATGTCATGCATATTTACGATGCCTTTCCCACCACCCACAGAATCCCCACAGCAGCCAGAAAGCCGGGGTTCCAAAGGCTCCAATCCTCCCCACCACTGCCTTGCTTCTCCCTCCTTTTTCCTGGGTGGGGGTAGAGGGGGAAGGGGCTGGAGCCACACAGTCCTGAGTTCAAATCCCAGCTCAGCCCCTCACTCACTGGGCGACACTAGGCAGTCAGCTGCCCCTTTCTGAGCCTGAGTTTTCTCTACCTGTCCAGTGGGAATAAGAGTGCCTCCTCTCTGGGCTGCTGTGAGGGTCAGGAAGGTAACTGCAGGGAGAACACCGGGTCTGGCATGGGTGCCTGATGGAGACCCTCCAAGAGCCTTTGTCGCTGTCCCCTGCACTCAGAACAGGAGGCCCTTCATGGCATCACTGCCCACCACCTCCTACATAACACATCCTACTCAAGAGGCAAAAGAAGCCAGGTGTCCCTCTCCACCCACCTCTCCCGAACAGGTGCCACTGCTCCTACTTAGAACTTTCAATCAGCAGGAACCAGGCCCTCCTGGGAGAAGGAGGAGGCACCTCATTCCATCTTCCATCCCAGGAACCTCCTGGCTACCTTGGAGGCCTCCATGCAGCTTTTGCCCTTGGTCCTCTCATTATACAGGTGGAAAAACTGAGACAGAGGAAATTGAGCTGGTGTAGGAGCACAGAATCCCAGTGGGACTGGGATCTGAACCCAAGCTTTCCACCTCAGCCCTGAGAGTGGAGGTGCATGGGCCAATTCACAGTAGGAATACAGAGATAGGGCCAGCTGATGGTGGGGAAGGGTCACCTGTCTCTCCTGGTGACCCCAAGGATCTGGAAAGCATATCTGAATCCATTCTGTGCCAAACCCATCACACACTCGACCTCCTTTGTTCCTCACTACAGCCCTACAGTGTTATCCCTGGTTTTCAAAGGGAGGCTCAGAGAGCTCCAGGAATTACCCATGGGCACACACTGAGGAAGAGAAAGGGCATCTAATTCCAAGACCCAGCACTCAACCCCAATGCTGCCCTGCCCCTCCCAAAAGTGGAAAAATCACCAACCAAGAAAAACAGGTATAACTGGACGAAAAATGTTTAAGTAGCAGAAAAAGAAAATCACAAACTCCAAAAAATTCTGAATTAGTGGATACAAATTCTTAAAGATGCATAAAAGATTTCAAGATACACCATGGGACGTGAAAATTGCCAATGCATGGAAATCCAGCACTTGGGAGGATGCCTTACGGACCACATTGTCACTTTTAGCCCAAATCAGCTAGAGCCAAAGCAGAAGGAAAAGGAGTGATAACAGAGGAAGGTGTCCTGTGCAGGGAAGGGGGACAGGGGCCCCAATCTGGGGGTTCCCCCCACTTCCTTGCTGCAGGGCCAGAGCATGTCTCCTCTCAGATTCCCTACTTTGCAACAGGTGGGAGAAGCACACAGGACAGTGTCTTCGGTCCCTGCCAGCTCTGACGGTATTCAAGACTGGGGCTTCCAATGGGGCTGACCCTCAAGAACATCATGTTAAGTGACAGAAGGCAGTCACAAAAGACCACATCTCATGGATTTCGCGTATATGAAATGTCCAGAACAGGCAATTCTGTAGGGACAGAAAGTAGATTAGTGGTTGCCAGTGTGGGGCTTGGGAGGGGGTGATGGCTAAGTGGTCCATGGTTTCTTTTCTGGAATGATGATAATGTTCTAAAATGAATTGTGGCAATGGCTGCACAGCTCTGAGAATATACTAAAAACCATCGACTTGCTCCCTCTAATTGGGTGGATTGTATGGTATATAAAGTCTATCTCAATAAAGCTGTTACAACAATCCAACTCTAACAGATTCAGCAACTTCCAAATGGGCAGCTGTCCTCTGGGAACTTGCAGGCCCCTCAGTTTCTTCCACTGTGGCCTGGAAAACCAAGGAGTATTTTCCCAAGAAGCCCCCCCAGACCCCTCCACCCCAACCCTCTAATCCAGAGGCCTTTGCACTTCACATCCACCTTCTCCAGGAAGCCCTACCTGATCTCCCAGCTATGTCAGGTCCCTGGTTACTGGCTTCTCCTTCTCACCACTTATGCTGATATGAGAAAAGCACTTCCATGATAGCTGGTTGATACTGGCTCCTCCATCAGACTGGGAACTCCATGAGAGCAGGGCATTCATAATTGGTCATCACTATCAAGAGCGTAACACCTGGCATACAGTGGGTACTCCAGAAATGTTTGGTGATTGAATGAGTGACTCAAAATTCCAGATCCTATGATGCATGCCTGGCTTCCAGTCCTGGCCCCACCACGTTCTGGCTGAATGATCTTGGGCAAGTCATGTAACTTTCGAGAGTCTCAATGCCTCCTTCAGAGAGAATGCATGTGGCATAAAGGGATCATGGACATGGAAAGTACTTTATGAAGTGGCTCCTCCCACAGCTGCCCCTATTTCGGTTGAAAGAACCCACTCAGGCCCGAGCCTCTCTGAATACCTCTCCTTCCCTTACCCTCTGCATCCAAGCCATCAGCAACTCCTACTGGGTCCTTCTGCACAATATATCAAGAAGCTGACACACCACTTGCTCTGCTCCCATCACTGTGGACAGAGCCGTCATCATCTCTTGCCTGGATTATTCATGCCCTCTCTTGTCTCCTGCTTCTGCCTTTGCTCCTGACACAGAAGCCAGAGGAATCCGAATAAAACACAAGTCAGACTCTGCCTCCCCTCTACTCTAAGCCCTCCATGACCTTACTTTACCTCAAGTAAAAGATGACAGTGGCACCTGGGTGGCTCAGTCAGTTGAGCGTCCGACTTCGGCTCAGGTCATGATCTCACAGTTCATGGGTTCGAGCCCTACATCGGGCTCCGTGCTGACAGCTAGCTCAGAGCCTGGAGCCAGTTTCAGATTCTGTGTCTCCCTCTCTCTCTGACCCTCCCCTGCTCATGCTGTCTCTCTCTCAGAAATAAATAAAAAACATTAAAAAAAAAAAAAGTAAAAGATGACAGCCCTATAGATGCCACAGGAGACCCCTCCACCATCTCCAATTCTTCCCTTTCCTTTCTGCCCACTCCCCTTACCCCGGTTACCCTGGCCACGAGGCTATTCCCCAAATATATCAGGCATATTCCTACCTCAGGGCCTCTGTACCTGTTCTTTCTCTGCCTGGAATGTTGGTTTCCCAGATGTCCATGAGTCTTACCCCCTCACTCCCTTCAGGTCTTTGCTGAGACCTGACCTTGTCCATGAGTGGTTAAGACTCTTAACTGAAGAGCACGGTAAAACTCCAGGCTCTACCAGGTGCACCATCGAGTGACCTTGGGCGAGTTTCTTAGCTTCTCTGAGACTCAGTTGCTCATTTCTAAAACGGGAGTAATTACACCTTCCACATAAGGCTGTTGTGAGGCTTCCACGAATTCGGTGAGCACAGCTTCGTCAGGAGCTCACCCCCACCCTCTCCACCCAACATGCCCAGTGCCTGGCCCACCTGCTCTGCTGTTCTCCTTGCTCGAGCCACTAGATAACAGGGGACTTGAACGAGCAATCTATCCTGATTAATGCCTGTCCCTCCAACTAAAATGCTGGCCCCCACGGGGCAGAGACTTGCAGATTCAGTTTATTGCCAGATCCCCAGTGCCTAGCCCAGCACCTGGTGCGGGGTTGCTCAGTGAAGACTTCACTCAACAAATATTTTCAAGGCTGAATAAATATGTATTGACTAAGTGTCGCAAGCTCTGTGTTTCCCTGTCACAGACATTTCTGTCTCCAGCCCAGCCTGTCCCTCAGAGCTCCAAGTCCGCATGGCCAAATTCCTCCTGGCGGCTCAGACTGCTGCCTTGTGTGGACCTCAGTGTAGGTGTCCATGGCCCTGTTAGTGACCTTCCCAGGGGACCTTGCTCTCTTCCAGGATTATCTAACTTGGTACCTGTAACCAGCTCACCCTCTTTAGTAGCCAAAAAGCCAGGAGGTCCCATGCCCCTTCCTCCTCCTCCCTCGCCCCCTTGTATGTAAAACACTAGATCTTGTCCTATTTGTTTTGGAAACCTCTTAACATCTCTCAAATCCCCTTCCCTTTATCCCAAGTCACTGCCTGTCCGGGCCACCACTCTCTCTCGTTCAGCCTGCTGCACCTCAATTCATCTTCTGTGCTGCAGCCACGAGGATCTTTTCAAAACACACGTGGAAACAAATGAAAGCCCCGCTCTGCAAACTTGAGAAACCTAAATCCTCACCGACTCAAAAAACAAGCCCACCGGGCTTTTCAGAAGACTTTACTTCAGGGCTCCTCAAATAATGAAAGGCCTCCGCAATCTTGCCACCCCAGGCCCAGGTAAAATGGCATTTGTTGTACAAAAATTTAATTTACCAAATGGATTTGCACAGAATCTTTTAGCTCAATACACATTTATAGAGTTGAACTGAAATTTTTAAAAAAAAAGTTTAAAAAAAGAGCATTTATAAAGTCCCACATGCACCAGGGGCTTTCCACACTCCCACGTCTTATTTTCTCCCCTCAGCAAACCAGGCAGGTGTTATTGACTCCAGCTTCCAGATGCGACAACTGAGGTTCAGAGAAGGGAGGTTACTTGTCCAAAGTAACACAGTTCCCAGATTCCCCCACAAGTCCTCCCAGGCCCCAGCTGGGCCAGAGAGGCTGGCATATTGGCCAGGGCAGAGAAAAGTGCTCACCCCCGTGTTCGCCAGCTGACTGCTACAGGCTCTGAGGCCCTCAGAGCACATGGTCATTACTTGTCCATTTCGTGCTCCCTGCCTTTGCCTGAGTGGTTTCCCTGCTCAGGGTAACCACGCCCCAGGTGGGTCAAAACCAGCCTGCCACCCTTTCAGCACTCAATCTCCTGCCCGCACCCCCTCCTCATTGGCTGCCCCAAACACACCACCTGCAATGATCTGTGGACGTTCCCAGTGAGGCAGTGCATGTGTCCCTCCCGGCTCTTCCCTCCTCCCCCCGCCCCACCCCGGGATCACGGTGCCTCTGCCTCCTCAGTCCTGAGTCCACACTGACCTCCCCAGTCTTTCTGTGCAGCCTTGCCCCTGAACCCAACCAAGGCTCATCTCCCCAGCTGCCTCTGGAACCTTCTCTCCATAGACCCCTCAAGCCCCCATGTCCAAAATGGATCTCATCACCTTTTCCCCCAAACCACTCCTCTCTGATAATGCCAGGATCTTCCTAAGCCCTCAAACTAGAAACTTGGACATCACTCCGGACCCTTCTCTTGGCCTCAGCCCTTCCAAGCCTTGCTGATTCTGTCCCAAAATGTCTGTCAAACCATTGCTTCTCTCCATGCCCACTGCTCTGTGCTGTGTTCAGGCCCCATCCCCCCTCAGGGCATCTGAGTACAAGCCACTCATCCACCCACACACCCATCCATGCCATTCACTTTCCCAACCCTCTACCATCTATCTACCTGCCCCTGACTCACTATCCATCCACTCTAGCCATCCCTCCACCTACTCATTCACCCACCCACCACCCATAATTTACCGAGCCCCCCAGTGATTCAAGCCTCATGCTGTGGGGGTGGGCACTGTGACCCAAGGATGACTTAGACCCAATTCTTGGCCTCCAGATGCTCACACCAGAATGGGGTCATGAAGGGTGAACATGACTCTGCGCAGGGTGGAGGGAAGGTGGGGAGGGCATCTAGGTCGAAGGACAAACAAGGGCACAGACATAGGAAGGAGACACCTAGGGTGTCTGAGAAACTTGACCAGACAGGTGAGGAGCAACAGAGGTGGAGGTAGAAGGGCCAACTGAGGCGGGCTCTGCAGGGACCTTCCAGACCAGGTAAGGAGTCTGTACTTTATCCAAAGCACAGACTTGAGACGCACAGCCTGGTCAGACCCCAGCCATCTCTGTCACATAGTAGTAGCTGTGACCATGAACAAATAACCTCAGTGCTCCCCATCTATAACATGGGAATAATGATATACCTATTACAAAGGACTCAATGAGGAGTCAATGAGCTAATGCATACACATTAGCATAGTGCCTGGTATACAGAAAAAGCTTAGCAAATATCATTTCTATTACTGCTTATATTATTACTAGTTAATATCCTCCACTCAGCTGGTGGACACAGGAGTATTCTACAAAGAGAAAGCACATGCTAATCTAGACTGCAAGGCCTCCTCCTCAGCAGCTGGAGGTTCTGGAAAGAAATGCCCCTGCCCAGGATTTCCCAGGCTCCTGTCAGCTGCAGCGTCACCAGCTCAGCCTTGCCTTCCTCTTCGGACTATCTCCAGCCAACCACGCCTATCATTGCCCCAGACCGGCTCTCATGCCCTGATGAACTCCAGCATGACTTGCTCCTAGTTTTGAGGAGCAGGGGCTGTTGAGCTCCAAGCTCCAAGGGCCTGGGGGCTTCCCCACTGAAAGCTTTCTGACATGTGCAGCCTGTCCACTCTCTCTGACAGCTCTAGGCGACCGCTCCTTGCCTTTGCCTCCGGCTGCGCAAGTAAATGGCCGAGCAGGGATCCAAACCCTGGTTTGCCAGTCTCCAGAGCTGCAGCTCTCTCCCTGAAATCCAGGAAGCCCTGCCCCTCAAATCATCAAGGTCCAAGAAAATGCATGGACATGAGCTCTTAAGGTACCGAGGAGTATGTCCAGTAGAACTGTATAAAGATAGAGATGTTCTCATGTGCGCTGGGCGGTAGTAGCCCCAAACTACATGTGGCTACTGAGTACCTCAGATGTGACTAGCACAGCTAAAGAACGGAATTTTTAATTTACTTTTAATTTTCATAGCCACATGTCTCCTGTGGCTGCCCTATGGGCTAGCACAAGACAGCTGTTAGCATCCTCACCCTGAGACTGCAATTCCAGACGCACACACTTCTTGAGCCAGAACTCACAAACCACTTTGTCATTCCGCTAGAAAGATTTCTACCATGTACCTAGTCCCTGCTTTTATACACTGAGGCTATCCAGCAACCACAAGTTAATTGCTTCTTTACAACTCAAGGTCATTCAAGAACTAGTTGCCAAACTCCTGTTCTGGGCCAGGCACCAAGCCAGATGTGGAAGACTGACACACTTGTCTCTCTCCCCAAGGAGCTCAGTCTAGTTGGGGGACCTGTCCTACATTAGGGTCTGTGACAGAGCGGATGCATCCAAGGACAAGGTTTGCACATAATCTGGACAGGCATGAGGACAGAGCAACTGACTTAGAGGAGGAATCTGGGAAGGCTGCCTAGAGGAGGGGACATTGACATGATGGCCTGACACTTTACAGTTTGTAAGGTACTTTCACATCCACGGTCTCATTTGTACCTTACTATAGCCCCAAGAGGGAGTTCGGCCTGGCCTGGATTCTGCTTTTCTGTGCACTTGACTCACATCTGCACACATTTCTGGAATGGGCACGGAGTGTGGGCTACAGCCCTAAGGCCTGAGATGTGGAAGCCAAGACCCCCACAATGAGTGACAGCAGAGCTGGCTTGGACTCCCAGGCCAGTGCGCCCCTGAATCTTCCACCACTGTTTCTTCAGAGGCCCAGCCAGGACCCAGCCAGCTGGTGCCCAAATTTATTTTCAGTCAAGGACTTGGAAATCAGATACTCCCTGAATCCTCCAAAGATTCAGTTCTGTGAACCCCCAAACTTTCTAGCAGCTCTGATGGGACATAGCGGCCCCCTCACTGGCCATCTCGCCTCTCCTTGGTCCTCCAACTTCTGGAGGCCATGGAAGATCTTCATTTTAATGACATTTCCCTGTAATCCCTTCCTTTCTATTTAGCGCCCCCACGGACCATGTGCGCCTGCCCTACTTTTCTTTTCTCTGATACCTTCTTTAATCTCAGGGTTGGTTCATTTTGTACTTCTCAGGAGGCACTTCTCTGCACTCCCTGCAGACACCCCTGCCTGTGGGGGCCCGGGTGGTCCAGCCCTGCCATCCCCCCAGTTAATACTGAGCCCAGATGGTCCCTCGTGTAAAGCCTCAACTGGCCTGGAGCCCCTTGGATTCCTCACCGTGCCTTTGGAGCAGGAGACAGGGGACACTGTGCCCCACAAACACTTCTTGAGCCCCTAGTTTGTATGTGGCCCCAAGCTGAGCCAAGCTGAGAGTAACGAGGTGAATGAATCAGTGGAAATGGCAAATATGTAAATAGCACAGCAGTCCAATATGACAGGAGCTGCCCCGGGAGGAGGCCCAGGGGCCCCTAGGGGCCTTCACCAGCTCAATGAGAAAAATATCTAAATGGAGGTGAGACTCAGGTGGGGCCTTGGAGGATGCACAGGTGTCCACTAGGTGGACAAAGTGGGGAAGGGCACTGGTGGCGGGAGGAAGAGGGACAGAGCATATGGTGTCAGGGGGACTGCGAGGAACTCTGCACAGGTGACGGGCTGGTCCGTGTGCTCTGGGGAAGAACAGGTGGAGGGGAAGGGAGCCAGGGCTGGAAACGCAGGTCATGAGGGTCCTGCAATGCCAGTCCGTGGAGTGTGGCCTCTACCCTGGGAGCAGTGGGGCAGCCCAGGGCTCAGCAATTTGAGTGGGAGAAAGATCACCCAGAAGCTATGTGGGGCAGCCTAGAGGTGGCTGATGTGGTCCAGGTGGCTGCTGATAGTGATTTACCTAGGGCAGGGGCTCTGGGGCCGGGAGCCAGCAGACAGAGCCAGGAGATATTTAGACTACAAAATCTATCAGACTTGGGGTGTCTGTTGGCTCAGTTGGAAGAGCATGCAACTCTCGATCTTGGAGTTGGGAGTTCAAGCCCCATGTGGGGTGTAGAGATTACTTAAATAAATAAAACTTAAAAAAATCAATCAGACTTGGGGCCAATTAGATGTGGAAGATGAGGCAGAGAGAGGAGTAGGGATGACTTCCAGGTTTCTGTCCTAAGTGACTGTGGAGATCTATTAAATACTAAGCTTCTGGCTACAACACTGTAAACATTTTGGGCTTGTGGGCCATTTGGTGCACCAAAGTTGTCAAAGACACTGCATAAATAAATGGACATCTCTGTGTTACAACAACAATTTTTTTTTACAAGAATAGGTGGCCATGGCCAGTTTGCCAACCTCTGAACTACAAACAACAACAGAAGCCATATTAAGCTGCTTTAACAATAAAAAGGATTAACCTATATAATTGAAAAAGCCCAGAATTTTGGTGGACGTTAGGCACAGTTCAGTCAGGGTTCCAGCTGTGTTCCATTGAGATTTTCTCAATCCAGTCCTTTGCTATGTGTTAGCTCCATCCTAAGGCTGGCCTCCCTCATGCATACAAAATGGCTACAGTTGTTTTAGACAAATCACACCACCAGGAAGGTGAGGAAGGATTGCTCTTCCAATCCAAGTCCTAAGAGTTACCCTGATTGTACTGTCTTAGGTCACATGGCGATCCAGGAACCAATTATTGTGTCTGAAATATGAAACACACTGATTGGCTTAGCCTGGGTCACATGCTATTCCCCCCCCCCCCAATTGGGAGATAGAATCAGATTCCCTTAAACCACATAGCTCCTCAGTGAAAACTGAGGTCTGATGGGATGATGGAATAAAGGAATGCAAGAAAAATACAAGCCTGTGTCACCTGTGAAAATTCATAAAGGGAAAGAAACCTCAGTAAGGTGGAGTTGGGAGGCAAGAAGGGGCATCTATACCACTCCATTTCAATTTAAGAGAAAATGATCAATTACAGACCCTAGCAGAAGAATCATCAACAGGAAAGAATGATCAATGACTGACAGGCCCTAACAGGAAAGGATCCACCACCCCTGCAAGTCAGCCCATGAGAAACCATCATCACCCTGAACTCCTGCTTTTCTCCAATGGGCTTTCACTCAAAACAGCCCCTCCAAACTTCCTCCTCCTTCTCCATAAAATAATGTTCCTGTCCTTTGTTGGACTTACCTATGGTTTTGTTTTTTTTTTTAATGTTTTATTTATTTCTAGGAGAGAGAGAGAGACAGCATGAGCAGGGGAGGGTCAGAGAGAGAGGGAGTCACAGACTCTGAAACAGGCTCCAGGCTCCGAGCTGGCAGTCAGCACAGAGCCCGGCGCGGGGCTCGAACCCACGAACCGCGAGATCATGACCTAAGCGAAAGTCGGATGCTTAACCGACTAAGCCACCAGGCACCCCGGACTTACCTATGGTTTTGCACAACTTGCACATCCAAATTGCAATCCTCTGCTCTTCCTGAATAAACCCATTTTTGCTGGTAAATAACTTTTATTTTTAAGGTTAACACTTTACATAAGGACTTGCAGGTGAATGCTCATAACAGCATCATTCCTAAGGCCAAAATTTTAAATGCTCATCAACCAGTGAACAAATATATGAAATATTATATATAGAGATAATGTTATGTACACATTGTTATGTGTATATATGTGTATATATATATATCTTCATAAACATGGACTATTACTCAGCATTAAGAAGGGATGAGGCACTGATATGTGCAATGACAGAGATGGACATCAAAACCAATACGCTGAGTAGAAGAAGCTAGACAGAAAGACTACACATATGTTTCCATTTAAATGAACTTTCTGGAAAAGGCAAAGCTAAAGAGACAGAAAGCAGATCAGTGGTTGCCTGGGGCCTGGAATGGGAGTGGGGATTGACTGCAAATGTGCACAAGGAAATTCTGGGTTGTGGTAATGGCTGCACACTGTATAAATTTATTAAAACTCAAAATGAATACCTAAGCAAACTTTATGGTATATAAACTATACCTCAATAAAGTCATTTTTTGTTTTGTTTTGTTTTGCTTTTTAAGGCTGATGGGGACATAGGGCATGCTCCAACATAGCCACCGGGATTCACACAGAGGACAATGGTGCCACTCACTCGTCAGGGGACAGAGTGGCACAGGCAGGCCTAAGGGCAAGCGCCAAGGTCACTCTGGACAAGCTGAGCAGGAGGTAATTCTGGGGCATCACGGTGACGTCCAGGGAGAGCTCTGGGGAAAGGCCAGAAACAGAGCTGTGGGTGTTCGCAGGGGCACTGAAGCAGCGGCCCTTGGGTCTCTGGGAGAGGGTGTGGCCTGAGAAGGGAAGGCGCTGGGACAGAGCCCGAAGAAAGAGACATTCAGGGAAGCAGTGGAGGAAGAGAGGTAGCAAAGGCTCTCGATGCAGCAGCTAAAGAGGCAGGGCTGTGACAGGTCCAGTGTGCCGTGGAGAGCGCCCCGGCCCAGAGCCTGGGGCGGGGGAGGGGCGGTGCTGTGCGTATGAGCGGTGGCCACGAGGCCAACCACGGGAGGTCCCAGTGGCTTCGGTGAGAACAAGGACTACAGAGGGGTGCCATGTGATCCAGGCTGCACAGGGTGAGCATCAGCAAAACCCCTGAGAAGCTCAGCTAAGGGGAGACGGAGGGAGCAGGGTGGTTGGGGCCTTGTAGAAACGAGGGCGGAAGTAGTGGGTTAAGGAGTAAACAGAAGCAGAGGACGTGGTCTACACTCTTGATAGGTGGTGTAGCAGGGAAGAGGAGGAGGCGCGTCAGTGTAGCGGCACGTGCAGCCATTCCAAGCTCCATCACACACTCCTGGAACCTGGCAGCCTGCCTGATGCCCATGCCGCTGTGCCCCGGAGAACCGCTACTCACACTGGGGAGATGGCTCTTAGTCTCTTAGGTGTTGGTGTTCTGGTCTTTTCTCCAGACCCCACCCGGAGGGTCCTGGCCCTCTGAGACAAAATCTGTGTGCTTTAGGTGATATCTTTGAGTGAAATACCAGTGGGAATGCTCTTGGCATTACCTGCACTTAAGCTCTGGGCACCTCCTCCTCCCACTGGATAGCCCAGATGTCCATCAGCCCAGAGGGCATGAGACTGGTATCTGTCAAGGGCCTCTTACTTTTCCAATTCCACAAATAGTGTTCAGGTTGTTCCCCACAGTGCTGACAGGTTGTCATCATTACATCTAGCTGGCTGACAAGAATGAGACTCAGAGAGGTTGAGTGGCTCACCTAAGGTCACACAGCAAATGAGTGGCAGAAGTGGGGCTGGCACCCAGGTCAGCCCTCCTCAAAAGGCTGCCCCTTTGTTCCACAAGGCTTGGCAAATGGGTGTGGAAAACAGAAAAGGATGGGGTAGGGTTGAGGAAGAGGGGGCAGCATTCTGAACAGCAAAGTGGTGGACTTAGGTTTCAGCCTCAGATCTGCCCCAGCTCTTGTGACCAGGGCAGGTCACTCTCCCACACAGGGCCTCAGTTTCTCCAGCTGTACAATGAGCTCTTAGACCCCTTGTGGCTGCCACACACTGAGTTCTGTGACCAGGTACTTACTGGAGGCGCTTCTGCCTTCTATGGTGGAAACAAAAAAAATGTCCCCAGAAAGGTCAGCAGCAGAGAAAGGCCATGGTGTTGGGGAGAAGGCAGAAGGAGCCCCCTCTCCCATGCTGGGTCCTGGAGGAGCTGCACCCAGGGAATACAGCCCAGCCCAGCCCAGCCCAGATGCTGGCTCAGCCACTTTGCTGGAACAAAGACTCAGCCTGAGGTCATGGGGCGTGGGTGTGGCTTCCCAGAGCCGCCCCCTTCTCAGTCAACCCAGCAGGACCTGCCGTGGGTTGGGGGGTGGGGGAGCTCTGCACAAATCCCTCTTCTTGCCTCTTCCTTCTCGGCGGTAGCTGCCCTGTCTGCAAACCCCTCCAGGAAAGCAGCTGTTTGGGCCCACTTTCTTCCCGCCCTCAGCGCTGAGCTCACCCTTCCTCCCCATCCTCCACAACTGCAGCCCCCACCCCCCACCCCGGAGCCTCATAGCTGCCCCAGCACCTCCATGGCACATGATGACTCATTATTCAGAGTTAGGATCTTCTGAAAGGAATCAGAGGCCCAGAAAGGGTAGGTGCCCAAGCAAGGCCACACAGCAGACACGGGGGGCCAGTACAGAACCTGAGCCTCCTGACTCCCCAGTTTATTTCTGTGGCCCCTCCCAATGGTTTTTAATGACAGAAAAGACTTTATTCTTCTTCATGTCCTTATGTTAAATTTATAACTCAGACCCATATCCTGATTTTCAATTCACCAGACACATTTCCGGTCACCCAAATGTTGCTCCCTGAAGTGACCAGGAGGGACCCTGGCTCAGTCCCCTTTCTGCCAACACAGGTGACCTCATTTAGCCTTACGGATTTTAACACCAATTCCTTCCTCCTCTCCCTCTCTCTCTTTCCCCCTCCCTTTATACCTCCCTCCTTCCTACCCTCTCTCCCCATATTCAACCCATCAGGTTGTCTCTACATTCAAAATATCTCCAGAATTCAACCAGTCCTTGCCACCCTCACCTCTGCAGCCTGGTCTCAGCCTCCCATGGCCTCCCTGCCTCTACTCTTGATCCCTTCAGCCTGGTCTCCACAAAGCAGCCAGAGGGTCCTCTTAAGATACAAGTCTCTGCCCAGAGCCCTCGGGGGCTCTCATCTCACTCAGAGTGAAAGCCAAAGGCCTTGCCTTGGCTTACAGGGCCCAACACAACTCGCCTCCAGGCCCTCTGACCTCACCTCCCACCACTCTCCTGGCCAAGCCCTGTGTTCCCTGCACACTGACCAGCTGTTCTTCCCTTGCCACCCACTTGCATCCCAGGCCCTTTGCACATGCTGTTTCCACCCCCTAGATATCCATATGGCTCGTGTCCTCCTTATTTCCTTGGGGTCTCTGTCAAATGTCACCTCCTTAGAGAAGCTATTCTGGACCTGAACCCCAACCTCCCATCTGGCCCTACCATCATTCTCTAACTCTTCACCCTGCTTTATAGCATGTGTCACCCCCACCCTCACTACCCCACTGCAGTACATCATACTTACTGGCTGGCTTGGATGAGCCTGTCCCTAAAGTAAGCCCAGGAAGGAAGACACTATCTCTTTTCCCTACTGATATACCCGCAGCCCCCAGCCCGGGGACTGGGATGCAGTTAGGTGCTCAATAAGTACTTATTGAGCAAATGAAAGAATGATACCTGGCACCACTGCCCTGAGGGGTGTCTGCCACTCCCAGCACCATTACTGTGGCCAGTCAGGTCCTGCCAACAGTGGGCTCAGGATGCAGAGGCGTAATCCTGGCGGCAGTGGCAGCGGCTAACCCCTCCTCTGTGCCCGGCCATCCAGTCCACCCAACTGTGGGGGCTCTCTTCTGTTATCCCCATTTTACAGAGGAGGAACCAGAAGCTCCAAGCGGTAGAATGACTTGCCCGAGGTCAGAGAGTCAGCCTGACATGCATTAGAGGTGAGATTAAAACAGATCTATTGGGCCCACAGAGCCCCATCCCAAATCTAGCTGCCCTGGCCTGGCATCTGACTCTTCAGGCCTTCAGGGGTTCTGGTTAGGGGCTCATGGTGCTGCCAGGTGACAGGCAGGGTGGCACCCTGTGGGCAGACACAGTGCTTTCCCCTTCCCCAAACCCCTCCCCAACTCATGACTGGCCTCTGGGGGCCCCGCACACAAAGCGGAAGGGGTCAGACAGTGAGTGAATGTGTCCCCTTCTGGCCTCTGCAAAGGGAAGACAAAAGCCATGGGCACACATCACCCCTCTGTTTTCTGCTTTTGGGAAGCACTTAATAATCATCTACTGTATGCAAAGGCCTGTCCTGATGTTTACAGGAACAAAGAGATGGCATCACCCAGCCCCTTCCCACCTGCTGGTACAGTGGGTAAGCCCCTTGCCAGCCATCATGTCATCTCATTCTCCTTACAGACATAACAGATAAGTAACACCAGGCCCATTTTACAGACCAGGAAAGTGAGGTACAATTTTTATCTGGCACCTGAAAATCGAGTTATCTGAGGAAGCTGCATTCCAAGTCTCAGGAGGGTCAGGATGGCACAGATGCTGGCTTGGTGAGGGGACGTCCCTACATCCAGGAGGATGGATGAGATCACAGAGGGCCACCCTGCTACCCTTCCCAGAAGGGACTGTCCTCATCATAACCCAGGTACTTGCTCCCACCTCCCCAAACCCCCAGAGATACTCTTCCACTACCTCATTTGTGCTCCCACATCCATGAGGGGACTGCCTTTCCAGTACACAAGAAACCAGTGTCAAGAGTGGAATGGGGCCAGCCAGGCCCAAGGTCAAGCAGAGGGAGGGGAACAAACCAGGCTTGGCACACGCCAGCCTCCTGCCTCCCTGTGCAGATTGCTTTCCTGTCCCCAGGCACCTCCTCCAAGCAGCCACCTGGGACCTACAGGCTGAAAATGTGGTAGCTGTGAGTCACTGGTGCACTGGCTTGCTTGGCAACCCACGGAAATGAGGGGTCGGTGTGGCCACGACTGTGCCCAGTGGGGTTGCTCCTCTGGGGACAGGGAAGTGGGGCTAGGGTGGGGAGGATGTCAGTGTGGGGAAGCAATCCATCTCCTGGGGATGCGAGGGATGCTGCTCTCCCAAATCATGTTGGAGAATTTAGCTAACAAGAAATACCTATTATTTATTGATGCAATGACCATATACTTTATTATCCAGATCAGGACTCTTATAAGATTGAAAAGGAAACTGTTAATAATTATTCCAAAGCTGACCTGGGAAAATCATGACATGGGCACATTATTTATTGAACATCTACTATGTGGCAGATGAATACTGGATAGTTCACATGTACCGTCACTTTCTTCACAGTGACCCATGAAAAGCTACTGCAGCCACCCTAGCCTCTTCCCTGTTTCTCTATCAAGCCTCAGTTTTCACCACTGCCTTGGGCTAAGATACTAAATGCCTCAGTTACAAAACATACCCCCCTCACCTCCTGGACCCCATCCTTACAATAGCCAATCCATTTTCAGCCACTGTGACTTCAAGAATAGACTAATTTCATAAGGAACAGATTTCAAGTTCAGGGTATGAATGAGCTTTAAGATGACAGAGGTGGGTGGGAAAGCAATGGGGCTGAGGAGGGGAACTGTTGGGGTCGGGGATGAAACAAATGGGTCCTAAGATGTTGCAGTGATGGAAGGAAAACAGAGAAAAGGAGTAGAGGGGCTTGTATAAGACATAACATTTGAGGCCCTTGGCAATCCAGATAAACCCCACCTACTCTTCTGAAGATACCATCTACTAGCTCATCCCACACCACACGCCAGGCACAACCTGTTTTTCCTGCCTCCATCACTTTGTGTGCGCTGCTCCCTACCCCCCCACATCCATGATGCCATCTGTCAATCTCAGCTGGGCAACATCCTCCCACCCCCTTCAAGGACTGGTTGAAACACCACTACGTCCAGGAGGCCTTCCCTGATAGCTCCTCTCTGTGGTAGCCCAGATAGCCCCTTCCTCCTCTGGGCCCAGCACTTTGCTCAGGCTTCCAGTGCCTATGGAGTGAAGACTGAAGTCTCATCAGCCTGCTAGCCCAATGACTGCAGGGCAGTTCATCACTGAACTCCTCAAGGCAGCCACAACAGCTTCCCACCACTAATGACAAGCATGGGTGCCCATAACAATACAGACCTTGGACTTTGTCCAGAGAGGTTCAGATCCTAGGGGTCTTGACTGGGCCAGGAATTTGCATTGTCAACTCTCTCCAAGGGATTCCCTTGCATGCTAAATTTCAAGGTCCCCTGACAATACAGGTGAGTAGTAAATGTCCACTAGAATGAAAAAAATATGTAATAGGATTAGGAAACAGCTGCCCCTGATATCCTGAAGGAAAGCCCTTATGGTGGGGGCTGGCAGGTAGATTCTGTTCACTCATTCACCATTTTTTTTTTTTTAAAGAAAACTCTGTACCCAATATCGGGCTCAAACTCACAACCCTGAGATCAAGAGCTGCATGTTCTACTAACTGAGCCAACCATTTATTAAGTACCCACCAACCAGGAACAAAGACAATAACTGACATTGTCTGGCACTCATCATGCTCAAGGCTCAGTGCTCATACCATCTGAGTAAATCTTCAAACAACTCTCTCTATGGGGCAGATGGCATCATTCTCCCCATATGACAGATGAAGAAATAGGCTCAGAGAGGAGAAGTGAGCTGCCTGAGGTCTCATAGCCAGTGAGTGGAAGAGCTGGGATTTGAAGCCAGGTCAGCTGGCCCTAGAGTCCACACTCTAACCACCTCAGTGTGCACTACCCCTAGGATACGACCATGAACAAATGACCTGTCCCCAGTTTGTCTGGCAGCAGGGAAGAGACCAAACATACAAACAGCACATACTTTCAAATTATGGCACACATGAGAAAGGAAAAGAAGTGATTCTTCCAGAAGACAATTGCTGGGGGGAAAGGGAACCTACTGCAGATCTCCCTGAGGATGATCCCTTTGCCTCAGTTTTCTTATCTATATAATGGAAGAGTGGGGCCAGCTGGTCCCTAAGAACTTTCCTCTGGCACATCCTAGGGATTCAGGCTTCCTTTCTCTGGACCTTTGTTCCCCCTTCTGTACAGTGGACTGGAAGGAAAGCAGAGTCAGTGGTGACCCCAGGACCCTTCAAACTCAGCCCCTGGTCTTCCCAAGACCAAGTCAGCCTGGAGTTTTTGGAGCAGGGTCTTTGGGAGTACACCTGCCACTCATTGTCACGGTGATGACTCAACCTTGAATGGGGCTATGGTGATGCTGGGACCTGGAAGTGGTGTCTTGGCTCCTCCTCTCCCAGAAGGAACAGCCTCTGGGTCCAGCAGACTCACTGAGCCAGTAGAAGGGATGAACACTTGGCTTTGCTAACTCATCCAGAGCTCTGCTGTCTCCACATGGTCAGGATGAGGTGGAACCCCCCCCCCCCAAAGGACCTGTCACCTAGGGCCCCAGGCACAGCAGAGGCAGTCACCTCAGGTCAGCCCATCAACCAGGCAGCCAACTGAGTGTGCTGTCCATGGTGCTGAAACCTCAGCAAGGCTCCTGACACTGGATCCCCCTTGGCAAACACTTCTAAGAGCCAGTTTTGCTGGGGGTTAAGAAGTCAGGAAAGAAAATGAGTACTTAGGGATAGACAGAGAACTATGGCCAGTTGGGCTCCATATTCCCCAGCAGTGTGATTTCAGGCCAGACCTTTGCCTTTGCCTCTCTGTGCCTCAGTTCTCTCAATGTAAAATGGGGACAGTAACCATACTGACCTCATGAATGAAGATGCAGTACATCGTGGAAGGAGAGGCCCAATGAATGCTAGTTATGAATGCTAGCTATTACTGTTAGATTGTGTACTTGTTATTTTGAGAGGCTAACTGTGATTGGGTACCTGCTGTGTACCTGGTCTTCCAAGAATTTTACCTGCTTCTACTCAAAGAAGTCCTATAAAGTCATACTAAAATGGGGATAAGAATACACATGAACATTCTGAGGCACGAAGAGGTGAGCTCAGTTGCCCAAAATCATACAACTAATGACATGGGGAGCAGAGATTCAGACCAGTGAATCTTCCAAATCACTAAATCTATCCCACTCCACTCCCTCTGTCCAGATGGGGAAACTATAGACTAGGATCAAAGAGAGTCCTGACTTACATCCCCAGAAACCCAGGGTCACACCTCCAATGCACATCTCTTCCTACTGCTCTGAGCCAGGCTCCCCACAGCAAGGTGAACAGGACTCCCCCATGCTCACAGCAGCTAAAACTGCAAGCAGGCGGCTCCCTCCATGGTGATCTCTCTGCCCTGCTGGAGGGTCCTCTGTCAAAGGGAGAGACATGAAGTGGCCCAGAGACAATGTGTGTCAGCTGCAGCCATAGGCTAGCAGCCACTCAGTGCCTGCCAGTGCCCTTGCCAGCAGGCATCTGAGTGCAGGGGAGAGGGCGGGGCCAGAGCAGCACTGCTGGGGCCCCTGTAGCTCTGGCCTGGTTTTCCAGCAAAGAGAAGACCCGGACATGCACCCAAGCTGCTCCTGTCCCAAATTTCCTGCTGCACAGAGTGCACACACACATGCACAAATTCACAGATATGGTTCATATCTGTCCAACAGGGGGCTCCTGGCAACCTCAAAACCCCAATTTTTTCTTTTGAGGAGGTGCAGCCTTGATCTCTGGTGGGGACAAGGGGCAAGTGAGGCACTAATGAGTGGTAGTAGATACTGACTTCCTATCCCAGCTCTGCTCCTTCTAAGCTGGGTGACCTTGAGCAAGTGAGAAAGTTGGTCTGATGTGGTATTACCTCGATGAAATGGGGTTTCTGGGCGTTGGTGTAGGGCATGAAGCAGATCATGGATCGAAACGGGTTTTGAGATATTAGAATTGGTCACTGCCTACAGTGGGTGAGAAGCTTAAAGGAGAAATCCCAGGGACAAATCCCAGCTCCAGGGTTGGGTCCTTCTTAGCCACTTTTGCCTCAAAGCCTGCACGAGCCACCTTCCCAGCCTCCCCTTTTATCACATGCCCCTCCGATTCTCTTTCATGTAGAGGTGGGAGGTATCTCTGGAAAACGTAAAGCAGAGCTGCTTGTACACTACCAGAGCCGTCCCTAGGTAAAGGCCAAACTCCTGTCTAGGGCCCGTAAAACCTATGGAGTCTGATCAGCTCCTGTTTCCTTCACCAGCATCACTTCCTCCTCCTTGCCCTCTCACTCAGCCACAGCAGTCACATGTCCTCCTTACTCTTCTCTGAACAAACCAGCCTCTGTCTCACCTCCTAGCTCATGGCCTTGCTGGTCCCCCCCGACCCCGGCTGGGTCTCCCCCAGCATTCATTTGACTGGTTCCTCTCCTCTCTTAGGTTTAGCATGTCACCTCTTCCAAGAGGCCTTCCCTGGCCACCCTGAAGTCTAAAGTACTTCCCAGCACCACACAATGGCTCTGGCCTTTGGTTTCTGCTGCCAGTTCGAGGAAGAAGCCTCTGCTGGCAAGCAACTGGAGAACAAGTGTGTGTGCCAGGTAGCTTGGGGTATGCCTCTCTCCAGCCGCAAGTGGCAGAGTCACAAATCCTGACGTTGAGAGATCCTCATCTGAGTGGCCCTGGGCATGTCACCTTACCTCCATGAACCTCAATTTCTCCACCAGAACCATAGAGCAGAGGAGGCAGTCTCTGAGACCCTTCCGGTTGGCCGTGGTTGCCTCCTTCCAAGCCCCGCCTTGCATTGACCCATTTTTCTGAGGCTTCTCTGAGCCCAGACAGTTGCTCTCTGAGGGCCCCAATCCCATAAATCACAGCTGATTTCATGGAGCAGGGCGGCTGCTGGCTGCCAGGCATTTGGTGGTCATTAATCAACATTGGCGGTACCGAGGCTGCTGCAAGGCAGCTTTGCAAGGGCTGGGCCTGGCCTTCAAGGCTGGGGTACCTGCCAGGCTCAAGTGCCCAACCCCTAACAGACTCTCCTTATCCTGACAGGTCCCTACCCACCTGCCTCCCCTGCCCCTCCTACTCTGCATTCAGTCAACAGGTACTCCCATTACTCCCTCTGGAGCTACTCCTTCAGCTTCCCAGGCCCTCACAGTGTGCAAACAGACAGAAGCCTTCCTGTACCCCACTTTATCAAAAAGGAGTCTGAGAGGAGGAGTGACTTAGCCAAGATGACACAGCAAGCATGTGGAGGCCTTTGGGTCTGAAGCTTCTGATCTTTATCCCTGTCACTGAGGAGACCCCAGCCCAGGGAGAGGACTTGGGGCAGCACACTGAGCCACCACCCAGCCTGGAAGACCCCAGCTGCCTGCTGTGACTATATTCACAGCCCCCTCTCCTGACCCCAGGGGTCCACTCCAGCTGCCAGGGGCTCCTGGGAAATTAAACCTCTCATCCCCGACGTCCTGGGTCCAACAGGCTGCCTCTGTTCCCTCTCTTCAATCTGCTCAAAGAAATGAGAAAATCGAATGAGGTGTCCCTAGGGAGCTGAGGCTGTACTGCCAGCTCCAGAAAGGCAGGAGGCTGTCATGGTGCCAACTGGGTGCTGAGGACAATGCTCCAGCAGCATCTAAAATGCCCAAAGATGAAAGGGTGACAGCCACTCAATGTCTGAGTGACTATGGGAGATGCCTGACTTCCCATCTATCCACCCAACCAATATTTACCAAGTGCCTACTGTGTGCACCTACTGTGTGTCTCAGAGTAGACTGAGTAAGGAGAGAGCCCAAGTGGCCTATGCATGCAGGCTCTAGGCAAAATGTCCCCATCGAATCCACCTCTTCCCGGCAGGAGGCCTCTTTTTCCTCTTCTCTAAAACAGGAATGATGGAAACCATGCTGCTCTCCAAGGGCTACTGAGGGATCAAAGGCTTATGAAGGTGGTTGCATCGTGCCTGGCACACAGTACATGCTCAGTAAGTGCCAGGTGTTTTCACTATCATCGTTGGTCTATGCCAGGTGCTGGGTTAGAGCACTGAACAAGACAGATGTAGACTCTTGAGTTCACAGAGCTTACTCTCTAGCAAACGTGAAAGACAAAGCTGGTAAAATAATTATAAGTCATGATAAATATCCCAAGGGCCTAGGACTAAGAAAAGTAGGGGGCCAAGACAGGGTCACAGAAGGTACCCCCTCTAAAAAGGACAGCAAGCTAAGAGCCTCGGTAGATAAGAGCCAGGAGATGTTGTGGGCAGAGGGGTAGTCAAACAAGACCTCCGAGGTAGGGAGAAGCTTGGCATAGTATTCAAGGACCTGAAAAAAGAGCTGTGTAGGCAGAGAGGACTGAGCAAGGGGAGTGTGTTCCCTCTCTGGGCCTCAGTTTCACTCTCTATGCAAGAGGGCATGGAAGGGATTCCAGGCTCCCAGAGCTACCACTATCACAGGCCTCTTTGCTCTAGGAGGAACCTAGGGGAGCAGTGGGGGGGAGAGTGCTCAGGGAGGCTTGGCCCACACTGCTCACATGTGACCTTGGCCTTGTCCCCTTCCTCTTCACCCCCTAGAGCTGACTCAAAGCTACCAGTGGTGCCTGACTCACTACTTCTGTGACAGCTAATTATGCCACCCCCTCTCGCCTGCTGAATCTCAGCACCTGCATGAAGCACTTTGGCTCCTGACCCCCCTCAAGGATCCAGCCTCCTGACAGCACCCTTAGGGGCCAGGCCTAGCTGGGAAAACCACCCGGGAAGCCGCTTCTCCCCACCACTTCTCACATTTCTCAGCCCTGCCCCGTGGGGACTCACCAATGGGGCCCCGTGGGATGTGGGCACAGCCAACACCTCTGATCTGGTGTGGCCACTTCATCGCCACAGGGACCACAGTGTCCTAAGACTGGTGGAGACCCCTGATCTAAGCTGGAGGCACATGTCCAAGGGCTCTGGACATGAGGCTAGAGATTGGAGGGAACCCCCGGTGGCTTCCTCCCTGAGTCTCCCCATCCCCACCATGTGCTCCTGGAAGGGTGAGTCACTGAAGTCCTGCTCACGATGTCTCTGCTCCTGTGAAGCCAGCCACGTGCAGGCGAATCACAAGATGGGGCCCAGCCTTCAATGCATGTGTGGGTGTTGCAGGACACCCCACTTCTGTACCATCCCCACTTCCTGAACAGCCAGAATTTCCTGAGAGACGGAGGGTGTGCAGGGACTGGCGGCCAGCCAGGAGGAGGGAGGAGTTGACATTGGGGACATGAGGGACACCCCACCCCACTTCTACTTGGGGTTCCATTCCCAGAAGGAGCTGATGTTGGGAATCTAGGCCTTCCTCTACCACCAAGGGAAGACACTCCTCCTCTCAGGGTAGATTAGCATATTCATGAAGGTTGCCACGCCTGTGAATATGCTAATCAAGTACCACTGGCTACTACTGGTTCCTCTGTCTCCCCTGCTCTAGCCTCCAGCTCTGCTGCTGCCACAGGGTGCCCCCTCCCACCCCAATCCTGCTCCCCCTTCTCTCTGGCTCACCGTGGGCCAGCCTCCCAGGCCTTCAGACTAGCCCTGCTCCCTCCTGCCTCAGCACCACTGCCACACTGCTCCTGCTGCCCACGATTCCCTTCCCTCCCTCCTCTCCTGGGCGGCTGTAACTCATTCTTCAGAGCTTAGCTTAAGTGACACTTCCCCAGAGATGATCTCCCAAACCCCCACTAGGTTGGGACTCTACTTTATTGGATGGTTGCATTTATTTATTTTTGTGGCCATTCGATGACTGTCTCCCCCACTGGACTGTCTGCCTGAAGGCAGAGATGGTCTGCACAGGGCTTTGCACACAGGTAGTGCTCTATACATGTTTACTAAATGAATGCTTGGTGTTTTTGACTATTATTCCAGCAGACTCCAGATGGACCTCTCTGCCCCCTTCCCTTACATTCAAGGCTGATTCCCTACCAGTACCCAGTTCTGAGCAGACAATGCTTCTCACTCGTGTCCGGCACATCACAATTTAAGAAGCTATCTCCTTATGCCTCTGACCCAACCCTTGCTTCCTGGGCAGCCAAGGAGGATGAAGTCCATATGGTATGGGGCAGGCCACAGAGCCAGCTCAGGAACTTAGGCCTGCCAAGCCCCTCTCTCTTAGGGCCTCAGCTTCCTCACCCTGGAACAGTCAAATCCCCGTTCCTTCTCAGCCTAGTGATGGGGATGAAGGGAGACTGAGCAACGTAAGGGCCTCTGGATATCTGATAGATCACTGGCTCCCCCCACTCCTAGCCCAGGCAGCAGGCAACAAGCCTAGGCCTTCTTCTACTGGGAAAGGCTGTAAGAGCACAGAGGGTAGACGAATGGGCGCTAGCTGTGGGCCCTCCCAGGGACACAGTGGGGAAGATAAGTCTGGGTGTGGAAGATAACTGTCTGGGTGTGGAAGCTCCTCCTTCAGAGAGGAGGTAAAATCATTATAACTCTGTTCACTGCTTAGGACCCCAGAGCCAGGAAATGCCAGAGAAGTAGTGTCTTCACATCCCGTCTAGGCCCCAAACCCACACTCTGCTCCGGAAAGAGGCTGTTTACCCACCTTCCCTACTGGTGTCGGTTTAGTGCTAAGTGGCTAACGCCTTGCTTTTACCCTGACTTCCTTTCCTCCTTCCTCAACTTCTGGAGGATGTCTGCTCGTCCTCTAAGCCCCAAATCTCAACTGCCTTCTCAGGGCCCACCCTGCCTGTCCCACACACAGCATGGCGCCTGCACATAATCGCATCACTTGAATGAATTCTTGGGCAAGTGGGCGGTACCCTCTGAAACTCTGTGGGCTCTAGCTTTGCCCTCAGCGCTGGAACAAGTATGACCTCTCAGGGGTACATGAATAATGCGGGGGTTGAATCTGGGCTCTATTCCTGGGCAAGCAACTAAATTTTCCAGAGTCGCAGTTTCTAATTTGCAAAATGGGTTTAGCCATCCCTATCGAGAAGCCGGGAGATGCTGCCGCTGCTGCTGCTGCTGCTTGAGCCTCATCTTCCTTCTCTCCCCCATTTTCCCAGCTCCCCAACCTCCCCCAAGTCCAAAAACTTCTAAAGGATTAACTGTTAGGAGGAGGCAGCAGTGTGGGCACAGCAGGGAGAGGGCAGAGACAGAGATGAGGTGCTGGTGGGGGGGCCCATGTGTGGGGGGGTGCTGCTTGGTTCTCACAGCCCCAGGAAGAAGGGGGTGTCTCTGCATCAGGCAGGAGCAAAGATGGACTGATGTTCTGGTTGGACTCAAGGCCACAGTCATGTTGGAGGACATCAAGGAAGCAAAAGAAACCAGAGGAACAGGAAAGGCTGATGGCAGACAGGCTCCTTCAGCACAGAGCAGGGACCTCTAGTTCCCTGTCCCTGGGATTGTTGGGCCCCAATGCCCCCTCCCCCCAGTCCCACCCATATGCTACATGTCAAGAAAGTCTGCAAACCGGGGGAGTCACTCAGCCACAACACCTGTGGGTACTATATGCCAGCTACCATTTTAGGGACTAGAGATAAGAGGTGAGCAAAACGAATGTGGTTGCTGACCCTGGAAGCCAGCGGAAGAGATGGAGATTAAGCAAACAAATGTACAGTATGTCAGGGTATGACTGCTGTCATGAGGCTTTGTTTTGCCTCAGGTGGGACAGGGGGCTCTTTGAGGAAGTGGTATGTGAACTCAGGCCTGAATGAAGTGAGGGAGGAAATTCTGCAAGAATTTCGGTACAAAAAGTTCCAGGCAGAAGGAACAGCAAGTGCAAAGGCCCTGGGGAAGAAATGTGAATTTGATGGAGCTGCCAACATTGGTCAAGGGAGCGAGCACAGTATGGGGCACCAACAGTTGTCAGCCTGGTGACCTTGGGGCTGAGAAGCTTCAGGTCTGTAGCTGTTGTCTTTTATCAGTCAGATGGGCACAGAAAGATGTCACAGGTGGTTATTAAGATGAAAATGGAGGCAGTGCCCTGTAGCTCAGGGCAACACACAACAGATGTTCAATAAACATGGACTGGATGGGCAAACCCTCCAAAAGGAACTGACAGGGGGGAGCCTGGCCACAGGATGAGAGCAGCTGTCAGGATCGAGAGTCTTACAAAAGGGCTACAGGCCTTCCCTCCACAGAATTCCTCTTTGACCTGATTTGCTGGGTCCTGTAGCTGCTTGAGTTTGCAAACCCTGGGAGTCAATCAGCAATTAAAAGCAGGAGGGAATGCTCAGAGAGATCTGCAAACCCAGGTCCCAGGGAGGAGGAAGAGCAGGCTTCCCAGAGGAGGCATCTCCACACCTGGATCTGGAAGGACGTCCAGGTGGGGAAGGGTGAAGGAAGGCCACACAGATGGAGAATCAGCATGTGCAAAGGTAAAGAGTGGGTCAAGTCTCCAGCATGTTCCGGAACAAGAGAAGGAGAGGGGAGGGAACAGTGATAACTGTGATAAAGGAAGATAATGTTTACAGAGCACCTGCTGGGTGATCCTCCCTGGATCCTCACAATCTTGGTAGCCACAACTACATTACTCCCTTTTATGGAGTGAGTGTTCAATATGGGCCAGATGCTTGGATCTTCTCTTTATTCCTCTTAACAACCCTATGAGGCAAGGACTCAGCCTCCCCATTTTACAGATGAGCAAATTGAGGCCATGGGCCATTAAGCAACTTGCCCAAGGCCCTGATGCGAGTAAATGGTAAAAACAAGACTCAAACCCAGATGTGTCCCATAAGTTCTCCACCACCAGGCCCACAGCCTCCTGCAGGAAAGGGCACTGGGGAGCCATGGAAGGTTTTAAACAGGAAACTAATGTCATGTGACCTGTTCTGGAAACATCCTCTGGTTGCATCACAGGGGGAGGGCTGAGGCCCAACAGCAGAGGCTGCCACCATCTCAATGGCAGGGCCTCATGCCCTAGTCTCCCTGCGGAAGGGGCCCCAGGCCCCAGCACACAAGCTCCTTCCCCGCTCCGTAAGGAATGGAGTAAGCTCGCAGCAAGGCTTCCTCCCACCCACCCCAGGGGCTCAGGCACCAGCTCCAACCTGCAGCTTTAATTAAAAGGCCTTTTCAAACCATTAGCAGCAATAATAATAAAACCCCAAATAGGAACAATAAAACAGTATGACTGTCAGAGAATTAAAATGGGCACCTGGCGTTCTGCCACCCCCAGGGGGCGATTTGGGGTGCAGGCAGGAGGCATGATTTTCACCTCCAATAGACACGTCAGTCCCAGACACCGGCTGAGAGGAACTGGCTTCAGAGAAAGGGACCACCCTGTGCCAGGGTCCCAGCCTCCCCTGGGCCACTCTGCTGATCCTCATGAGGAGGGCTTTGGCTCTGTGCCCCAGCCCCCTCCCCCGCCTCCTCCTGCTCCCCCCAGTCTCTGAGCCAGTGTCCCCCATTTCCACCGCTCGGCCAGACCTTCCTCCTCTCCCTCACTCAGCCCGGCATGAAAGCCAAAGGGCCCTGCCTGCTAAAATCTAATTGGCCCGTCACCTCCACGTCCCCAGCACCTGTCCTCATTGGGTCTTCCCCCGTCTCCCGTGAGAACTGTGCCAGCCTCCTACACCAGGTCTCTGCCTTCATCTGGGTCCTGCAAACCGCTCTGCAAATCCTCTGCCACCCGGCTCAGATCTTGCCAATGGCTCCCCACCCCCTCTGGCAACCTCCCCTCCCCCTGGCCCTTGGGCGACCCCCCCATCTCACTTGTTTCCTAGTGAGCCCAGACTTTCTCCACCTCAGGGCCTTTGCCATCTGCCGGAGAGACTCCACAGCCCCATCTCCCAGAGAGGGTAGAGCTCAACCTCAATAATACTTCCCAAAGCCTCTGTTACTCGCCCCCCACAGGCCCCTCCATTCTTTTCCACATGTAGCATTTGTTACCACTTTCGTGTTTGTTCACCTTCTGCTCCTTTTAGGAGAGCACCGAGAAAGCACCACGGGGTCTGGCCTGCTCACAGCTGTGTCCTCAGTACCTAGCACTGTACCCAGAACACAGGAAGTGCTCAGCCAATGCTCGCTGAACCATCCAGCAAACATAACCTCTGTGTTCCGTGGAGCCCTGCCCTCGCTCCCCAAATATCCGGTCATCTCTGAGGGTGGATGGGAGCAGTGGCTTTCCGGCCTCCCTGGGTTTCCTGCTCCCAAGGCCTCTGCAGGAAGGTTCGATGACACTTCCAAGCCCTTATCTTCACTTCATAAGGGCAGGGACCCCAAGTGGGGGGATGGGGTGGGGGGAAATGGTCTCCAAGATTTTAGATCTAGGCTTCTCCCATTTGACAAACACCTGTCAGTGGCCCCTCGGTGTCAACCCCTGGGCTGGATACACAGGATCCATTCATTTTGGGAGTGGGGGGGGCTCCAGGCCAGCAGGGGAGACCCTGTCAGAAACGCCTGTGCTACAAAGCGCCATGTGATGTGCAGGGCAGAGATAGGGAACAGTTTTGGGGGCTGGAAGATACAGCCCTATACTTATTCTAATCCTCATTCCACTGTCCACTTTGGCCAAGTGACCTCACCTCTTTGAGCCTGTTTCCTCATGAACATATGGAATAAGCCTGCCTTCTGTGGAACCACAAGGAATCAAAGCCATACCCTGGGTAAAGGACAGAGCATAGTACCTAAAGCATTGTTTGTGCACTGGTGGACAAGGGGCTCTGAGAGAGGCAGGTGTGACTATCAGGGAAGGCTTCCAGGAAGAGGTGACATTGGACTTAACTCCTGAGTAATGAGCAGGAATCCAGGAAGCCTGAGGAGAAAACACATGCTGAGGGTGGAGTCAGGAGCTTGGGGAGCAGAAAACAAACATTCCCTGAGGCCACAGCACCACAGAAACCTGACTATGAAGGTTTGGGATTCCATACCAGAAGAGGATGGCTCTCTCTCCAAAGACACCAGCGGTGCAGTGTTTTGTTTTGTTTTGTTTTGTTTGTTTGTTTGGGTTTTGTTTTTTTAGTGTTTTTTAGAAACTACTTTATTAACTACCTATTATGAAAAATTTCAAACATACACAAATGCAAGGAGAAGAGCTGCATTTACAGGGGGCATTGGAAGCAGAGTGAGTAGGGCGCCTGATGCCCAGGCCCTCTCTGAACTCACCTCCTGCTCTCTCTGGCTCCAAAGTGAGGCCAGATGGCCTTGGAGGGTGCCGCACGGCCAGCAGCTCAGAAGCCCCCCACCTTCCCCAACCACCCAGGCAGAGTCTGAACCAGCCATGTTCAGCCAGAGCGGGAGGTAGCAGCTTTCTTTTACTAACCAGTGAAAAAGAAAAAGAAATTAAGTCTTTTTCCAGCCAGACTACATTTCCTGCATCTGAGAGGGTGAGAATTTGCTCTTGGAAGGAAAGAAAGAGTCTCCTGTCTGGAGCTTCCTTTTTGAAGCTCCATGAATATACATAGCAAGCAGAGAGGGCTCTTTGAGATGCTAACAAGCTGCTTTACCTTGGGAAATTGAGGTCATAAGGGGCCTTGACTGGTGGGGGGCTGGGGTGGGAGAGGACTTGTTGGAGAGACTGGAGCCCAGGCAACCCACCTCTGATCTTGGGCAATTCCATTCTCCTCTGAGCCTCCATTTTCTCACCTGTGAAATGGGGCCACTGCCTCCTGGGGCTGCCAGGGGCAGATGATGCATAGTAATGCATCCAGCATGGTACCTGGTGCACAGTAGTCAACCCAATGCTTACTGGTGCTTTTTTTCATGGAACCCCAGGCCTGGGAGCGACTGTGGGGCAGTTAGTAACAGAGAAATATGGGTTTGGCAACCTAAATGACCTGGGTTCACACCCTTGCTCTGTCTGCCACTAGCTCTGTGTCCTTGGGCAACTAAATAAATATATAAATAAATAAAAATGTCACCTCTTTGTGCCTCAATTTCCTCATCAGTAAAATAGAAAGAATTCTGTTTACCTATTGTGGGTGCTATATGGATGAAATAAGCTAAGATATAAACCTTTCATCAATACTAATACACAAAGCAAATTTTAGTTCTTAAGTTTCATGATTATGTCGGCTTTGGCCCCTCCCTGTAGCCCAGACCTGGCTGAGTGGAGAGGAGGCGGCGGGGAAGGCACGGTCAGGGGAAAGCCTGCTGGCTGTCAAGAGAGACAGTCCGGGCTTCTTATTGAAGAAGATGAGGGAAGAAAGGTATGAACCCTTTGCCTTGTCCGACCCCTGATTCATGCCTCATCCTCAAGCCAACCACACTCCTCAATGCCTCCCAATGATGACTGGCCCAGCCTCCTGACTGTGTCCCTTTCCATATGAAAAGTCTCATGAAATGCAAATATGATCACATCACCTCCTCACTCCAAGTTCTCCAATGACTCTCCAAGGGCAAGTCCTTCCTACAGCTGCATCCCCCTCATTTCTATGACCTAATCTCCTGCTACTTGCCCCCTACTCTCCCAGCCACATCTAAACCCAGCAGACAGTCTCCTTGATACATAGCAGGTTCTCAGTAAACATCCACTGAATGAGTGTGAGTGAATAAGTGAATAGAAGCCAAGGAGATCTGCTGCCAGAGAAACCCCCTTCTCTGGCCCCTCTCCCCAGGGACAGAGCGAGTGCTGGCAGTGGTTGGGCAGGCAGGGGGCCAGCAGTCTGGGCGACCCCTGCCCAGCTCCTAATGCTGCCCAGATTGCAGGTCTAATTGCTACAATTCTGGAACAAAGTGAGTTAATGAGGCAGATTAATGTTCTCATGTCATTCCTGTTCCTGTCACAATCATCAGGGAGCTGCAGGAGAGGCAGCTGGAGCTTCAGGGGATGGCTTTGGGTGGCTGAGGTGCCTGGTCCCCACCCAGCCTGGCCATGTGGCCTCTCTCACTCTTTTCCTTGCGCCCTAATGCTACAGGTCATCCGCATAGAGAAGGGAACAACTATTAGTTTCCTTTGGTGTTGTGGGCACTGGACACGGGGACCCATTTATTCTTCACAAGGTAGAAGAATAAATGACTGTCCTTACTGGTGAAGAGGGTTGTCGGAGGCCCAGAGAGATGGGGTGGCCCAAGAGACCCCAGCAGGGTTGAGATGTCTCTCTCACATCATGCCCCAACTTGTGTGGGGGATGAAGCCCTTTTTCGACTGGCCAGTCCCCTCTCTTCACCACCTGCACAGAGGCAATAATAATAATAATAATAACAAATAATAAAATATACCAATACTAGTAATAACATAACATATACTGTAACATAACATATATTATGTTATATTATAATAATACAATAAGACTAGTAATAATAACAGTAACAATAGATAGCATTTACTGTCTGCTGGACACTGTTCTAAAAACCAAGAAGTCACTAAAGCCTAAACAGCCCTATGAAGTAGAGCACACTACACGCCCATTATACAGATGAAGAATCTGAAGCACAGAGGTTAAGATGCTTGGCGAAGGTCACATGGTGAGTAATTGGGTCTGGCCTTCTGATCTATATTCTCCACCACCTCCCTCCATGGTCTCCATCTGGATTCTAACCCAGGCTCTGGCCTTAGGGGTGGGGGTCTCGTCACCAAGTCACCTTCTCCTGACTGCTGCCTGCACCTCTGGCCTGCCCCACTGGGCTCTCACTGTCTTCAAAGGTGGGTTTTGCAAGAATTACACACAATGTGTGTTTTTTAGGGGGATTTTTTAAAGTTATTTATTGTCAGAGAGAGAGAGAGAGCATACACAAGTGTGCAAGCAGGGGAGGGGCAGAGAGAGAGAGACGGGGGGAGAGAGAGAGAGAGAGAGAGAGAGAGAATCCCAAGCAGGTTCCGTGCCATCAGCACAGAGCCTGATACAGGGCTCAAAACCACAAGCTGTGAGATCACAACCTGAGCCAAAATCCAGAGTTGGACGCTTAACTGACTAAGCTACCCAGGCGCTCCGACACAACTGTGTTTTAACTGTCATCATTTGTTCCTTATTACAAAGCAATAAATGTTCACTGTAGGAAACAAGGAAATAGGCATTTGGAAAATAAAATTATTCTCCTCCCAGCAATGACCACTTTTGAAATTTTGATGCATGTCCTGTAGTCTTTATTTTCTATATATAATCACCATCAAGACATCCACCAGCAGCGTAAGATTTGCTCTGTGCTTGGTCCTGTGCTGAGTATCTTGCACAAATTATCTCATGAAATTATGTCATTTCACCCTCACTACTATAGATAGATAGATAGACAGACAGATACATAGATAGATAGATAGATAGACAGATACATAGATAGATAGATAGACAGATAGATAGATAGATAGATAGATAGATAGATAGGTAGATAGATAAAAACTCCTATTTACCGATAAGCAAACAGAGGTTCAGAGAGGTAAAGTCACTTTTCTGAGGTCACAGAGCTGGCCACTGGTACAGCCAAGTTGAACCCACATGTTTTGGCTCCAATAATCTGAACTGTTTTCTTATGATAACCTCCTAGAGCTGGACTTGCCACATTAAGCGTACACAAATTCTAAGCTTTGGGATAATTCAGTACCAACCTACTCTAAAAAGAAGGAGGTTTACACTCTTGCCAAAGAGTCTAAGGAGGTCTATTTCCCCATACACTTGTCCATACTGAATTCTACTTTTTTAAACCTGTCAGTCTGATACACAAACAAGATGAACCATCACTGTTTCGATTTCTTAAATTTCACAATGTGTTCTTAGTCTTTGTGTGTGTCTAGGGCCCAGCTGCCCAGGGCCTGCAGCCCTGTGTCTCAGCACAGGATGAGGTACCTAGGAGAAGCTGAGCCATTAAGTTAAGGGTCATACCCAGCCACCTGACACCTTGGTCACTGTGTCACTGAGTACTTTGACCTTAGAAGTTAAGTCTTACCTGGGAAATAGAATGCTCTAGAATGCAGGTATCCCTTGGCCTACTTGACAGATAGGAAAACTGAGTCAGGAGTGGCTTCCACCAAGCTTATGGCCCTGACAGTTCCTCTGTCCCTGAATTTCACTCTGCTGTGTAAAAAATTTAAATTATAAACCTTAAGATTCAAAAAATTCAATGAATCCAAGGACAAGAAATACGAAGAAAACTACACTAAGGTAAATCATAACCAAGTTGTTCAAATCAGTGATAAAAAGAAAATCTTAAAAGCAGTCAGTTAAAAAAAAAAGAGATGTTACATACTAAGGGACCAAGATAAGAATGACAGAAAATTTCTTGTCAAAAACAATGCAAGAAGACAACATCTTTGAAGTACTGAAAACAAAAATCCATCAACTTAGAATTCTGTGTCCAGCAAATAAAACTTTCAAAAATGAAGGTTAAAATAAAGACTTTTCCAAACATAAAAAAGCTGAAAGAACTCACCACCAGCAGACCCACGCTACAAGAAATGTTAAAGTTCTTCAGGCTAAAAGAAAATGGTATCAGAGAGAAATACAGATCTACAAAATGGAATGAAGCCCATTGGAAATGGTAACGACAGGGGCGCCTGGGTGGCTCAGTCAGTTAGGCATCTGACTTCAGCTCAGGTCATGATCTCATAGTTCGTGGGTTCGAACCCCGCGTTGGGCTCCGTGCTGACAGCCAACTCAGAGCCTGGAGCCAGCTTCAGATTCTGTGTCTCCCTCTCTCTGTGACCCTCCCCTGCTCACGCTATCCCTCTCTCTCAGAAATAAATAAAACATTAAAAAAAAAAAAGAAATAAAAAAAAGGAAATGGTAACGACATTGGTAAATATATAGGATTATTTTTCTCACGATTTAAACCTCTTTAAAAGATAACAATTTAGGCAAAATAGCATTGAGTTTATAACATGTAAAAGTAAAATGCATAATAATAGCACAAAATGTAACATTCTTATGCTATCAATAAGTGATGTAATATCATTTAAAATAGACTGTGATAAGTTAAAAATGTATATTATAAACCATATATCATTGCTAAAATTTTTAAAAAGTTATAGCTAATAATCAACAAGAGAGAAAGAGATAAAAACATTTACCTAATCCTAAAGAAAGGACAGACAGGACCAAGAGAAAACAAATGGCAAGATAAAAGATTTAAACCTAATCACATTAACAATCACATTAAATATAAATGACCTAAATATCCCAACTAAAAGACAAATATTTTCAGACTGGTTTAAAAAACAGACCCAATTATATGTTGCCTATAAAAAATGAACATCAAAGATAAAAACACAAATGAGTTAAAAGTAAAAGAATAGAAAAATATATACCATTTTGATACTGATCAAAAGAAAACTGGAGTAACATCAGAAAAGTAGGTTTAGAGCAGTAAAGAAAGTCATTTCATAATGATAAAGAGGTCAATCATCATAAGGGACAAAAATCCCAAATATTTATGCATTTAATATTGAAGCTTCAAAATACACGGAACAAAAGTGATAAAAATGCAAGGGGGAATATACAAATCTCCAATTATAGTCAGAGATTTCTATACCCCTCTCTTAATAATTGAAAGAACAAGTAAACAGAAAATAAATTAAGGATACAGAAGATTTGAACAACACTGTTGACCAAACTTGACCTAACTGACATTTATAGAATACTCTATGCAATAATAGCAAAATACATACTCTTTTATGGAATATTTACCAAAACAGACCATATTCTGGGGCCATTAAATAAGTTTCAGTACATTAAAAAATTTAATTCATAAAAAATATGCTCTATGATCACAATGAAATTAAATAAAAATCAATAACCGAAAACTCTGAGGAAAATCCCCCCAATACTTGGAAATGAAAATTAACATACTTCCAAATAATTCATGGGTCAAAGGAAAATCAAAAGAGAAATCAGAAAATATTTTGAACTGAAAAAAAATGAAAACATGACAACATTAAATTTGCTGCTAAAGCAGTACTTAGTCCCCAAATGCCTATATTAGTGAAGTGAATTTATTTTTATTTTTAAATGTTTTTATTTATTTTTGAGAGAGAGACTGAGCATGAGCAGGGGAGTGGCAGAAAGAGAGGGAGACACAGAATTTGAAGCAGGCTCTAGGCTCTGAGATGTCAGCACAGAGCCCAACACAGGGCTTGAACTCATGGGCTGTGAGATCATGACCTGAGCCGAAGTTGGACACCCAACCGACTGAGCCACCCAGGTGCCCCCCAAAGTTTTTTTAAATAAAAAAGAGAAGATAAAAATAAAAATTACCAACATCAGGAATGAAATAGGTGGCATCACTACAGATTATACAGATATAGAAGAAGAATAAAATTCACTGCAAAGGTACAGTAATCAAGTCAGTGTGGTATTGTTACAAGGACAGCTCACTAGAACAGAACTGGGCGTTCAGAAGAATAACCCTTACATTTATGGTCAGTTGATTTTCAGTAAGGATGCCAAGACCATTCAGAGAGGAAAGAACTGCCTTTTCAGCAAATGGTGAGAGCATAACTGAATACCCACATGCAAAAGAATAAAGATGGACCACTATTTTATACCATGTGCAAAAAATTACTCAAAATGGGTCAGTGACCTAAATGTAAAAGCTAAAACTATAAACCTCTAGATTAAAACATAGGTGTAAATCCTAAAGACTTGAATTAGGCAATGGGTTCTTATCTATGAAACAAAAAGCATGTGCACCAAAAGAAAAAAAATAGAGAAATTGAGCTTCATCAAAATTAAAAGAATATAATAGGACACTATTTTTGTGCTATAAAGGACACTATCAAAAATGCGCAAAGGCAACTCACAGAATGGAATAATATATGCAATCACATATCTGATAACAGATTTGCATTCAAAATATATAAAGAACTCTTACAACTCCATAATAATGAGACAAATTGCCCAATTTAAAAATTGGCAAAGGAGGGGCGCCTGGGTGGCTCAGTTGGTTAAGCGTCTGACCTCGGCTCAGGTCACGATCTCACAGTCTGTGAGTTCAAGCCCCGCGTCAGGCTCTGTGCTGACAGTTCAGAGCCTGGAGCCTGCTTCAGATTCAGATTATTTTTAAATAAATAATAAAAAAATAAAAAATTGGCAAAGGATTTGAATGAATTTGAATCAATTTCTCAAAAGAAGATATACAAATGGTCAATAAACACATGAAAAGATGTTCAACATTAGCCATCAGGATGACGCAAATCAAAGCCAAAATGAGATACTACCTCACATCCGCTAGGATGGCTACAATTAAAAAGACAGACAATAACACTCCTGAGGCAGGGAAATAAAAGAAAAATAAACTATTGGGACTGCATCAAAATAAAAAGCTTCTGCACAGTGAAGGAAACAATCAACAAAACTAAAAAGGAACCTACGGAATGGGAGAAGACATTTTCAAATGACATATCTGTTAAAGGGTTAGTACCGAAATATATAAAGCACTTATCAAACTCAACACCCAATTAGCAAAAAATCCAATTAAAAAATGGGCAGAAGACATGAACAGACATTACTGCAAAGAAGACACACAGCTGGCAAATAGACACATGAAAAGATGCTCAATATCAATGATGGCAAGTCAAAACTACAATGAGATATCACCTCACACCTCACACACCTGTCAGAATGGCTAAAATCAACTACACAAGAAACAACAGGTGTTGTAAAGGATGTGGAGAAAGGGGAATATTCTTGTACTGTTGGTGGGAATGCAAACTGGTACAGCTCCTGTAGAAAACAGTATGGAAAAAAACAGTAGGAAACAGTCCTGTAGAAAACAGTAACTCAAAAAGTTACAAACAGAACTACTCTATGGTCCAGTAATCACATTGCTGGATATGTATCCCCAAAATGCAAAAACACTAATTCAGAGGAATACATGCACCCCTATGTTTATTGCAGCATTATTTACAATAGCCAAATTATGAAAGCTGCCCAAGTGTCCATTGATAGATGAATGGATAAAGAAGATGTGTTGTACATGCATGCCCACACACACACACACACACACACACACACACACACTGGAATATTATTCAACCATTAAAGGAATGGAATCTTGCCATTTGCAATGACATGGATGGAGCTAGAGAGTATAATGCTGAGTGAAATAAATAAGTGAGAGAAAGACAAATACCATATGATTTCACTCATAGGTGGAATTTAAGNCGGAGGTGGGCCAGGGGGATGGATGAAATATGTGATGGGGATGAAGAGTACACTTATCATGAGGAACACTGAGTACTGTACAGAACTGTTGAATCACGGGGCACCTGGGTGGCTTAGTCGGTTAAGCGTCCGACTTTTGCTTAGGTCATGATCTCGCGGTTCGTGGGTTCGAGCCCCGCATCAGGCTCTGTGCTGACTGCCAGCTCAGAGCCTGGAGCCTGCTTCGGATTCTGTGTCTCCCTCTCTCTCTGACCCTCCCCTGCTCACGCTGTCTCTCTCTCTCTCTCTCTCTCTCTCTCCTAGAAATAAATAAAACATTAAAAATTTAAAAAAAAAAAGAACTGTTGAATCACTATATTTATACATTAAACTACTATAACACTGCACATTAACCATACTGGAATTAAAACTTTAAATTTCATTTTAAAAAAGACAATAACAGGAACACCTGGGTTGCTCAGTCGGTTAAGTGTCTGACTCTTGGTTTCGGCTCAGGTCATGATCTCGTTGTTCATGAGTTCAAGCCCCGCCTCAGACTTTGTGCTGGCAGTGGGGAGCCTGCTTGGGATTCTCCTTCTCCCTCTCTCTCTCTGCCCCTCCCCCATTCGTGCTGTCTCTGTCTCTTTCAAAATAAATAAATAAATTTAAAAAATAAAAAGGCAATAACAAATGTTGGTGAGTATCTGGAAGAGCTGGAACCTCATACCCTACTGTAGAAATGTAGAATGGTACGGGTGCTTTGGAAAACAGCCTAGTAGTTTTTTTAAAGGTTAAACATAGGCCACATGAACTAGTGATTCCACTTCTAGGTAGATACCCAAGAAAAACAAAAACATAACTTGTACACGATGTTCATAGCAGCTTTATTTGTAACAGCCAAAAAGAGGATAACATAAATTGGACACCAAATGCCAAATGTCCATAAATTGATGAGTGGATAGATAAATTGTGGATAAATACAATGGAATACCATTTGGCAATGAAAAGGAATGAAGAGGTTTCTTACTGCTATAGCTTGTACAAACCTTGGAAACATGAAGCTAAGTGAGAAAAGCTGATCACAAAAGACTACATATTATATTATTCCAATTATATGAAATGTCCAGAATAAGCAAATCTATAGTGATAGGAAGTAGAGTAATGATTGCCTAGGGCGGAGGGTAGGGGAGTGGGTGGGGGAAAAGGGGAGTAGCTGCTAAGAAGTATGGAGGTTTTTTGGGGGGTGTGATTAAAATATTCTAAAATTTATGTGCTGATGGTTGTGAAATTCTGTGTACAATGGTATAAGAAGCTATCATTTTGTACACTTTAAATAAGTGAATTGGAGGCATCTCGGTGGCTCAGTTGGATAAATGTCTGACTCTTCATTTCCCCTCAGGTCATGACCTCGTGGTTCATAAGATCAAGCTCTGCATTGGGCTCTGTGCTGATAGTGTGGAGCCTACTTGGATTTCTCTCTCTCTCTCTCTCTCTTAAAAAAAAAAAAGGCAAATTGTACAGTATGTATATTATATCTCAATGAAGCTGTCATATTTTTTTAAAAAAGTATAACAAAGGAATATTATGAACAACTTTATGTCAATACGTTTGACAACTTAGATGAAATGGACAACTTCCTTGAAGATATAAATTGTCAGAGCTCATGCAAAAAGATAGAGATAACGTGAATAGTCCTATATGTATTAAAGAAATTGAATTGGCACATAAAAGTTTCCCACAAAGAACACTCACAGCTCAGATAGCTTCACTGGTGATTCTACCAAACATTTAGAAGAAATAATACTAACTCTGTACAAACTCTTGTAAAAGACTGAAGTGAAGGAAATACTTCCCAGCTCACCTTTGGTGCCCTGATACCAAAACCAGATAAATTCAATATAATAAGTGAAAACTACAGACCAGTATCCTTCCTGAATACAGATACCAAAATCCTAAACAAAATTTTAGCAGATCTAGTTTGACAGTATATTAAAAGGCCAATGAGACTCAACCTAAGACTCAACAAACTAAGGGTTAGTTGACATTTGAAAATCAAATAATGTAATTAACTATATGTTTGTTAATTACATACCAAAAGTGAAAAACCATGTGATCATCTCAAAAGACACAGAAAAAGCATTTGACAAAATCCGACATCCATTCCCAATTTAAGACATTCTCAGCAAACTAAGAATAGAAGGGAACTTCCTCAACTTGAGAAGAGCATCTCACAGATAGCATCACACTCAATGGTGAGAGATGGGAAGCTCCCCCATCTAAGGTCACCAACAAGGCAAGAATGTCCACTTGAACCACTTCTAATCAACATTCCATTAGAGGTTCCAGCCAGGGGATTAGGCAAGAAAATAAAAGATATAAAGAAAAAATAAAACTATCTTTATATGCAAATGATATGCTTACCTATGTAGAAAATGCAACAGAATCCACACACCAAAAAAACTATTATAACTAATAAGTGGGTTTACCAAGGTGCAGGATAGATGATCGATATACAAAAATCAAATTGTATTTCTATATACTAGCTACAAACAAACAGAAATTGAAATTTAAAAATACCTTTTATAGGGGCACCTGGGTGGCTCAGTTGGTTAAGCATCCAACTCTTGATTTTGGCTGACAGGTTCGTGAGATGGAGCCCTGAGTTGGGCTCCATGTTGTTAGTGTCGAGCCTGCTTGGGATTCCTTCTCTCTCTCTTTCTCTCTTCCATTCTCTCTCTCTCTGACCCTCCCCCACTCATGCATGAACTCTCTCTCTCTCTAAATAAATAAGATTACTTTTCATAATAGCATAAAAATATGAAATACTTAGTAATAAACAGGACAAAAGATGTGAAAGACCTTGATATGGGAAACTACTGCTAAGATAATAAGTTAAAAAGAAACTTACCTAAATAAACTAAGATATTTTGCTAATGGGTTGGAAAGCTTAATACTGTTACGATGTTTATTCTCCCCAAATTGACCTATATATTAAAATCACTCTCAATCAAAACCTCAGCAGGCATTTTTGTAGAGATTGATAAGCTAATTCTCACACTCGTGTGGAAATACAAAGGACCTACAGCCAAAACAACTTTGAAAAAGAAGAGCAAAGCTGGAGGGCTGTTTTCAGAACAGTGTGATGCTAGTATAAAGATAAATAACTTAGTGGAACAGAAGCGAGAGTCTAGAAATAGACCCACACACATACACGGACAACTAATTTTTTTTTTTTTTTTTTTTAAGTAATCTCTACACCCAACATGGGGCTTGAATTAACTACCCTGAGATCAAGGTTCACATGTTCTATGTACTGTACTAAGCCAGCCAGGTGCCCCTGAACAACTGATTTTTGATGAAGGAGCACAGATAATGCAGCAGAACCAGGAGAGTTTTTTCAGCAAATGGTGCTGCAATGAATGGATATATATAAACAAAAAGTGAAATTTAATCTGTATCTCACATTATATAAAAACTAACTCAAAATGGATCATAGTTCAAAATATGAAACCTAAAATTCACTTTCAAGAAGAAAACATAGAATAAACCTTTATGATATTGGGTTAGGCAAAGATTTCTTCGATATGACAACACCAAACACAATCCATAAAGATTTGTACTCCATCAAAAATGCCTGTGCTCTGAAAGACACTCTTAAGGAAATGAAAAGCCACAGACTGGGTGAATGTCTCCAAAACATATAGCTTCTATATGTTTTGTATACAGAATACAAAAAGAGCCCTCAAAACTCAATAATAAGAAAACAAACAACCCAATTTAAAAGTAGGCAAACGATTTGAAGAGATACTTCAGCAAAAAGGATCTACAGGGGCACCTGGGTGGCTCAGTGGGTTAAGCGTTCGACTCCAGCTCAGGTCATGATCTCACAGTTCTTGGGTTTGAGCCCCGTGTTGGGCTCTGTGCTGACAGCTCAGAGCCTGGAGCCTGCTTTGGATTCTGTGTCTCCCTCTCTCTCTGTTCCTCCCCCACTTGCACTCTGTCTCTCTCTCAAAAATAAATAAAAGATTTTTAAAAATTAAAAAAAAAGAAGATATACAGATGGCAAATAAATACATGAGAAGAAGCTCAACACTGCTGGCCATTAAGGATTGCAAACTATCACCAGAAGGAAATATCACAGCTACTAGCATGCTTGAAATGAGTAAAATTGACTTCGCCAAGTGTTGGTGAGGGTGTAGAGGAACTAGAACTCTCATACACTGCTAGTGGGAATTGGAATTTCCACCCACTTTGGAAAACACTAGTTTCTTAAAAAGTTAAACATACACCTACCATATTGGCCAGTCATAACTTCCTTAGGTATTTACCCAAGAGAAATGAAAGCATATGTTCATATAAAGACATAATCACACATTCATAGAGCTTTATTTGTAATAGCTCCAAACTGGAAACACACCCAGCATCTACCAACAAGTAAATGTAAACTGTGGCATATCCACCCAATGGAATACTACTCAGCAATAAAAAGGAATGAAGTACTAATATGCATTACAACATGGATGTATCTCCAAATCATTATATTGAGTGAAAGTAGCCAAACAAAAAGAGTATGTATGATTCCATTTATATAGCATTCTAGGACACACAAAAGAATGCTTGTCTGGGAGGGGCAAGAATAGACAGTAGGAGAGGGAGGGTGGGAAGGGGTGGAAGAGCAAAGGGCCACAAGGAAACTTTGGGGGGTGATGGGCATGTTAATTATCTTGATTATGGTGACGGTTTCATAGGGGTATACATTTGTCAAGACCTACCAACTTGAACACTTCAGATATGTGATTTATCGTATGCCAATGATACTTCAATGAAAGTTGTTTTTTAAAAAGGAGAATAAATCAAATTTACACTGGGGGAAAAGAGATTAAAATACCTTGATTGGTTTTTTTTCAACTTAGAGGTTCTAGAATTCTTTGGGTTTTGAAATGTTAAGTTTCATCTATTCAAAGAGCCATAATCATTTATTTCCAGAATGTAAAACACCTCATGTTGTCATTTAAAGATAACTGTCCTGAGATTCTGAGATACACTGGTAGGTACCAAGTAAGATGCTATAATTCTAAATCATTTCTCCTAAACGTAACACCCATAATCTAAGATCCCATGATTCTATCACTTCATCAATCTCCATTTTTTCCCTCCAAACAATGGCTCAGAATTTAAATCACCTCCTGCTTTAGAGAGCCACTAACTGCGATGTTTAGAAAACAGTTTTAAGTAATATGGGGATGTGCTTCCACCATGAGAACGAGCAGGGAGGGACGGAACAGGAGTGAAATACAAAAGTGTTCTGGGGTGTCATCCCCACTGTGCAAAAGAAAAACACCCCCAGAGAGAATGACCAATAGCACAGATCTCTAACACTACAGTGATTTTTGGTTTTGTCTAGTGATTCTTGGTTTGTTTTCTTCCTTTGTAATATTTTTACATCTTAATTTTACTTTCATTTATTTTTAAGTTAAGGGGCTTTATGTTTCAGAATAATTTTAGGTTTTCAGAAAAAATGAGGAGAAAGTACAGTGTTCTCGTATATCCCTCTCCTTAACCCTGGTTCCCCTGCTAATGACATCTCACATTAGTGTGGTACATTTGTTACAATTGATGAGCCAATATTGATATGTTATTAACTAAATCCATAATTTACATTAGGGTTCACTGTTTGTATTCTAAAGATCCATGGGTTTAGACAAATGTGCAATATCATGTATCCACCATTTCAGTATCATACAAAAGAGTTTCTCTGCCCTAAAATTCTCTATGCTCCACCTACTCACCCCTCCCTCCCTTACCCCAAATACCTGGCAGCAACTGCTCTTTTTTACTATCTTTACAGTTTTACCTTTTCCAGAATGTCATACAGTCAGAAACAGACAGTATGTAATCTTTTCATTCTGGCTTCTTTTGCTTAGTAATTGCATTCAGAGCTCTTCCATGTGTTTTTGTAGCTTGATAGCTCATTTCTTTTTATCACTGAATAATATTCCATTAAGTAGATGTACCACAATTTATTTATGCATTCATTTACTGAAGGACATCTTGGTTGCTTCTCTTATTTTATTTTTAAATATTTGTTTGTTTGTTTTTACAAATAGTTTATTGTCAAGTTGGTTTCCATATCGAATCCAACAGCACATAAAAAGAACCCAGGATTCATTCCTGGGTTACAGGGCTGGTTCAATATTCGCAAATCAATCAATGTGATACATCACATCAACAAAAGAAAAGATAAAAACCATATGATCCTGTCGATAGATGCAGAAAAAGCATTTGACAAAATAGAGCATCCTTCTTAATAAAGACTCTTGAGAAAGTTGGGATAGAAGGAACTTACTTAAACATCGTAAAAGCCATCTATGAGAGGCCCTCAGCTAACATCATCCTCAATGGGGAAAAACTGAGAGCTTTCCCCCGAGATCAGGAACCCGACAGGGATGTCCACTCTCACCACTGCTGTTTAACATAGTGCTGGAAGTCCTAGCATCAGCCATCAGACAACAAAAGGAAATCAAAGGCATCGGAATTGGCAAAGAAGAAGTCAAATTTTCACTTTTTGCAGATGATATTATACTTTAAATATTTGTTTTATTGATTTATCTCAGTTTTTTCATTTTTTAAAAAAATCATGTAAACGTCCATCATTTGGAAGCTGGTTCAAGGTGGTCCGACTTCGTGGCAGAGCTCCCTGCAGCTATCAGAAATTATCTTTAGTCAGTGTGTTGGTGAGGGTGTGGGGCAACTGGAATTCTCACACTGTGCTAGTGGGAATAACAATTGGTTCAACCACCTTGGAAGACTGGTGGTATCCACTAACACTGAACATTTTCATCTTCTATGACCCAGAAACCACTCCTGGCTATATACCCAACAGAAATAACTCATGAGATCCCCCAAAATATATCTATAAATAAGTCCAAAGCAGCTCTATCTATACAGTCAAAAACTAGAAATAATTTAAATGTCTATCAACAATAGGATGGATAAAGCATGAAATAATCACTCAGTGAAATACTAAGCAGTGATAGAAAAGAATGAACTATCAATCCACACAACATGGATGAATCTCTCAGACAAAATGATAAGCAAATGAAGCCAGATACAAAAGAAACATCCTGCATGATCCCATTTATATGAAGGTCTAAAACAGTCAGAACTAAGCTATGGTTTTGGAAATCAGAATAATGGTTATCACAAGGGGTCAGGGGTGGGGAATTAACTGGGAAAAAGCATAACGTGGTCTTCTGGGGGAGCTGGAATATCTTGATCTGAGTGGTGGTCACACACATATATCATATATATGATATATATGCCATGTGATATATGTAAACATGATATATATGACATATACAGGAGTCAAGCTATACTATATACTTAAGATTAGTGCACTCTACAACATGTTACACCTGTTAAAATGTTTCAAATACATACTAAGAATTTAAATATAATTATACTCTGTAGCCATGGACTCAGAAAGACGGCCAGCATCAAGGGGAAAAGTTACATACAAACAGGATAAATATGACCCTATATATGCAAAATCATCTACACACATGCACCTCTTTTACAGATGACTTCAACATTGTATGAGCTACCATTTATGAGCAATTTCTGTATGCCAATGTCCTGAGCACTTCATTCCATCATTTCATCCTTACACCAGACTTTGAGGTAAAGACTAGTGCTAGCTCATTGCTGGCTCCACTTCACAGACCAGAGGACTGAGGCACAGAAGTTAGGTAATTTGCTTGAAGTCAACCAGCTAAGTGGCAGAGTTGGATAGGAACATGAGTCTTACAGCACCAGAGCCCATGCTCTTATTAAATCCCCAAACCCTGCCCACACTCCACGAGGCCCCACACGGTCTGGTCCCTGCCACCCCCTCATGCCTCACCTCATCCTCTCTTTTGCCAACAATCAGCCTCGCCATCTTTCTTTCTCTTCGCTGAAAACACCACTGCTCTCACACCACAGGGTTAACACATTTGCCATTCTCTTGGGCAGGAAGGATTTTCCTCAGCTCCTCTTTACTAGGCAGACTTCTCCTTATTGCTTAGACCTCAGCCCAAGCATCACCTCCTCCAGGAAGCCCTCCCAAAAACCTAGCCTGGGCTGAGAACTCATAGTTCCAATGACCCTTCCCTGTGGATCTCACCCCTGTTTTATCTGCTTTTTTTTGAGGTCCCTAAGAGTGCAGAAGTGTCCCTCAGAGCCCTGCCCCCCTGCTCACCACAGCGAGTGAGCACTTAACAAATATTTGATGAGTGAGTGAATGAATGAATCCATCTGCCGGGGAAGATCAACTTGGAGAGGCATCTGGAAGGCTGACATCAAAATGTTAATGATGGTCACCACGGGGAGGTGGATTCCAGGGAATTTTTACACTCATTTTTGTACTTTGGGGTTTATCTGGCTGGACAGTGTTCTGGTGGGTAGGTATCTTTTTCCAGCCCCTCATCATTTCCCCTGTCTAGGGCACCCCTGCTACCACCCTACCCTCCACCCCCACCCCTGCATGCACTCTCCCAGCTCTGCCTGCAGCCTCAAGTGGGCGGCGTATTAATAAACGGAGGGAGAAGGTCACCCAGCTTGCAAGCACTGAGCTGTCCTTGACTCGGGTGCAGATGAAATGCGCTGAGGGCGGGGGAGCCGTTCACCAAGCACTGAGCACGTGTGAGCTATTTCTGATTCCCACCCAGCCGGGCAGAGCGCATCTGCCGTGGGAGCCAGAGCCAGCCTGGTGGGCAGCGGGGAAAACCACTGGCCAGCCGCCCAGCCATGCTCACAACCAGACCTACCACTGTCCCACTGAAGGCTCACCCATAGTCTTCCAGTGCTTGGCGGGGCAAGGCCCTCAGACTGGCAGTTGAGGCTCAGCAAGACCAAGTTCCCGCCCACCTTCCTGCCCTCCACTCTCCCCGGTACAACGAGGTTCTCACGGAACTCCCGGCCTTTGCATGTGCCATCGTTCCCTTGGCCAGGAACGGCTGCTCTGTCTCCAATTGTTGACTCCTTCCCTCTGAACTTAGAAGTCTCAGCTCAGACCACTGGTCCCCCAGGGAACCCTCTCTGCTCATTGCCGTAGCTCCAGTGTCATCTGTCCTAGGGCTTCCTGCTGCCACAAAAGGTATCTTAATGTTGTCTTAGTGGCCTGTGGTCCGCCCCCCAGACTGTGATGAGGCCACCTTGAGGGATCTTATGTCACCTCCATGTCCCAGGCATCCAGCGAGGCCTGCAGCAGACACAAATCCACGTAACCGACGGGCTATGCAAGGGAAAGGCGCTCTGAGTGCTGAGAGGGACCAGAAGGACGGAGCGGCTCAGGAAGTGGGGGGCAGGAGAGCAGGAGGGGAGCAAATGACTGAAATTGGCTGGGCCTTGGAGGCCAAGGGTCAGAGTGATGTGGCTCTAAGGGACAGGGAGGTGGAGAGAAAGACCCATCCACAGTCAGCAGGGGAGAGTCCTGGTCCAGCCAGCCCAGCCCGGAGCTCCAAGCAGCACAGACGCCAGGTACCAGGTGTGGCTGTTCAGGGGCCCTGCCTCCCCCAGCCCTGACAAGAGCAGCAGATATGGGATCTGCACATTGGAGCATTTTGTCTAAATATATCTGCTCCCCAGGGAAGGATACACAGGGAGGGAGCAGGGGGCACGGTGGGCTTGCAGTGCTGGAAAGACCTTTACCAGAGCACTTGCCCACAGGGCCCCAGCCACCTGCCCTGGCAGAGAGGGTCCACTCTGGGCCCCAGGGAAAGAGGGGAACCTGGGTGGGCCTCTCCAGGCAGGATTCCCACTGCCTGACTTCCCACCTAAAAGCTGCTGCTTTGAATATGGGCCAAGCACAAATCAGGACAGCAGAGGAGGGAGGGGACACAGACAAGGGGCCTGAGGGAGGTGACCCAGAGGTGGGGCCTGGGGGAGAAGGACCCAGAGCTGGGGCCTGGGGGAGAAGACACAGAAGTGAGCTCAGGGGAGGGGGGCCCAGAGCTGGGGCCTGGGGGAGAAGACACAGAAGTGAGCCCCGGGGGAGGGGGACACAGAGGCAGGCTTGGGAGAGGGGCCGTAGGTCCCAGGCAGTCCAGAGAGGGAGACAACTCATCAGGGTCACATCGGGGCCTGGGGGCATTGAGGGCTGGAAGACCCAAGCGCCCTGGCTGCCAGGCACCCTGAAAGTTCCTGGAATTCTCTTCAGCTTCCTGAGGTTCTCCCAAGGATCTTTAAGAGTAGGAGAGCAGAAAGAGCACTAGATTCCGAGTCCAAGCCTCCTGATTCAGTCCCATCTCTATCACTGAGGCCCTCAGGCAAGCTATGTCTGGGCCTCTACTTCCCCATCTGTAAAATGGAGATAAGCACATCTCCCTCTGTGTGCTGGTCTCATTGAGAGGCCCATGCTGACCTGTGAACTGATCTGGACTGGAGTGTGGGGAAGGAACGTGAGAGGGTCCAGTGTGCGCGGTGAGAGAGCAGGTTGGAAGAGAGCATAACATCAGCTGTTTTCTTCTCAAGCACCTACTATGTGCAGAGCCCTGTCCTAGGTATTTTAACACACAGAACTCACTTCACCCTGACACCAAGCCTCCAGGCAGGCAGTGACACCGTTATCCCATGGGGAACAGATGGAGAAACTGAGGCTCAAAGAGATTTTTGTGACCTGTCAAAGGTCACATAGCTGGTGAGCTGAGCCAGAACCCAACTCAGGCCAAACCCTCAGAGTCAGCTCACTTCCTCCTGTGGGTGGACAAGCTTGTTGGCGGCCACCCCAGGGTGGTCAGCCTGTGGCTCCGAAAAGCCTTCCCAGAATCCTCAGGGCTGAGGCAGTTGCCACCTTTCCACTCAATTTTGTGCTTTCAATTAAAAACAAGACCAGGAAAAAAAAACCCTGCTTACTAAAACAGCTGGACATTAATACTTGCTGCTATTAACACCTCATTTTTATTTTTATTTTTATTTTTTTTAATGTTTTATTTATTTCTAGGAGAGAGAGAGAGAGACAGCGTGAGCAGGGGAGGGTCAGGGAGAGAGGGAGTCACAGACCGAAACAGGCTCCAGGATCTGAGCCAGCAGTCAGCACAGAGCCCGACGCGGGGCTCGAACCCACGAACCGCGAGATCATGACCTAAGCGAAAGTCGGACGCTCAACTGACTAAGCCCCCCAGGCGCCCCTAACACCTCATTTTTAAAGGGCACTAAGTCTCCCTTTAAACTCCCAGAGTCTCCCTCCCCACCTTCACTCAAGTTTACCCTAGACAAGATGATATAGTGGCTAAGAGTTTAGGCCATGAGAGCGGGCAGCCTGGGTTCAAACTCCAGCTGTTAGCTGCTGCTGGACCTTAGGACTGTCATTCTCCCTCTGTGCGACTTGTTTCCCCACGTGTAGGGAGGAGACAGTGATCCCTCCCACCCAGAGTCCCTGGGTGGATTAGAGAGAAAGACAATTCAAGATCTGGCCCAGGTCTTACTGGACACAGTCAGTATCACTCCTACTTAACATATAGATGATGAGTCTACACCAGATTCCCTCAAAGTGGCTCCTGCACGTGTAATGTGTGAAAGAGAGGTAATCATTGCTTATGATTATTTTATGCCACTAATTTTTGGGGTAATTTGTTACGCAGCAATAGATAACTAAGGCAGATGGTGAGCCTTGAGATGGGGTGGAAGAGAGGTGAGAGAAGCCAGAAGCTGCTTCCAGAGGGTGTGGTTTACGCTGCTCCCAGGCTGGGCATGCAGGGACTCCCCTCTAGTGGCCCCCGGTCTGTCCAAAGATGCTTCCCTCCCAGCCTTCCCTGGGTAGTAGCTTCTTATGACTGTTTACAGATGCAAGAACGGACCTGACACAGCTCATCTAACCCACGGAACCTACTATGTGCCAGCACAAAGCTAAGACTTCCACGTTGGTTTTCGTTAAATTCTCACAACAGCCTCTGGAGCTGAATATTATTATCCCCATCGCCTAGAATAATGTCTGGCACATAGTAGATATTTATAATAGTTGGTGTGGACTAGGCTGCACTGACAATAGACCCCCAATTTTCAGGAGCTTAAAGAATGAGAAATGTAGTCCTTTTGAGCAGTTAGGCTTCTCCTCAGGTTGGCAAAAAACAGCCCTGGTGGGTCCATAAGCTAAAAGGAGGCAACTGAACAGCCAACTTCCCGCTTGCTCGATCCCAGGCACCCCCACATCCTCCCAGATGGGCTCATGCAGCCACCGCTCCTGCTCCCAGTCCCCAATGAGGGGACATGTAGGCTGAGCTCTTGTCTGAGGCACCTGCCACGTACCCAGCCCCTGTGCAGGAAAGGAGCGTGAGGGGGCGCCGGCTGTACTCTGGCCACCGGGTTCAAAACTGCTTGGCTGATACTCATAAGCTGCGCACCCACTATGCTCCAGGCCCCAGGCTGGGCACCACTGGGAGCACCAAGAGCCATCAGCCTGGCCCCTGCCTGGAGGAGGAGGGGAGGCAGACAGACAAGTGGACCTCCCAGTACACAGGCCTCTGGAGTCCAGGCAGGAGTGGCTCACATGGATGAGAGAGAAAGTCTCCTGGAAGGGCAAGGCCTAAGCTGAGTGGTAACTAAGACAGGAGTTACCGAGCAAAGACTTTGGGGAAGGGTATTCTGGGCAGAAGGAACAGTAAATGTGAAGGCTGGGGGCCAGAAGACGTGGACTGTTCTATAAGTCCCAATTCACTCAGCTGAGCTGTAAGTGAGAGGATGCTGGGGGCCGGAGAGGGCTGCAGGGGTGCACGGGGCAGGTGACAGAGGCCATTCAGAGCTCTGCACCCTGATGAGGTGTGAAGGGCTGGGTGTGGCTTCCGGATCACTTGCCAGATGGTCTATGGGCAGGAGACCTGGGAGGGGGCTGGGAGAGTCATCTTGGCCAGAGGCCATGAGGGCTAGAGCCAAAAGATGTGTGAGAAGGGGACATGGGGCAGGGAAGGAGCCCAGCCTCCGTTCTGTGGGTGAACCCCTAGGCCCACCCCAAGGGCTCCAGGTGCAAGGCTGCCTCCCCATCGGTCTCTAGAAATGGCCTTGTCATTTATCAGACCCAGCCTGGCAAATGGTTCCTCGAGGCCTCGGGGCTGCTGGCCATGGGTCCTCCCTGCCTACCACTGCCCACTGCCTATGCCCCTGTCCATTCCAGCAGCAGCAGAGGATGGTGACACACCAGGTCAGCAGAGGTCAGCTGGCTCTGGCCTCAGCCTCAGCAGGCAGGCAGATGGCCAACACTCCATGCCAGTGCCGGGAAGGCCTAGGGTGTGGCCAGCCAGGAGAGCACTGTGGGTCTGCCCTGCTCCGGAACCTTCTGTGGCTCCTCAGTTTCTGTCAGTGGGAAGCATCCACGCAGTGGGTGGTGCTGAGGAGAGGAGGCCGCCCTCCATGCTAACCTGCTGCGGGACCTCAGTGAGAGCCCAGGGTTCTGCCAACTACAGCTAGAGCAGTCCCTTCAGAACCCTTCGGGGATCGAATTCACATCTGGGCAACTTTCCAGCCCCACTAGGGCAGGCTACTTTGCCTTTCTGAGCCTCAGTTTCCTCATGGGTCAGCAGTCCACCCTGTATCCCACCAGGCCCTGACTCCACCTCACACGAAGGCCCTTGCTCTCCAGGCTTTAGAACCTGATACCACTGATACCGCCCCTGCTACCCACCCCAGGGTTAACTCTGTCTCCTCCCAGGGGTCAGGTGTGTCACCTCCTTGGGGCAGCCCTCCCTGACCCCACCAGACTAGGTCTCCTCGAACTTCTTTGTGGCAGCAGCACAGGTCACTGATGTGAGTTTATATTCACCAGGGAGGTTATCATGACTATTGGCTTCCAAAGAGGATGGTGAGCTCCCCAGGCCAGGGACCAGACGTCCCACCAGTTGGTACAGGCCCAACCCCTGCTCTGGACACAGAACAGACCCTTCACATGTGTTTGCTGAATGAATACTTAGAAGAAAGTGGGGAAAGAAAGGGAGGTCAGGAGTGATGGTAATATCTACCTTCTAGCGTTGAGAGGATCTGATGATACACAAAAGGCCTGGCTTAAGCAGGGGGCAACATCTCTCACACGCACGTGCACACACACACACATCTCTCACACGCTCCCCATGCACACATACACACATACCACATAAAACATACATTCACCCCCCCCCCCGCACCCACATGCATGCAGGGGAGTGAAGGGGGGAGGCCCCACCTCCCCGTCCACACCCACATTCACCCAGAGTCCCCTGATAAACCAGATATAAGAGAATCAGATCATGGGGCGCCTCAGTGGGGCATTCAGTTAAGCTTCAGCTTAGGTCATGATCTCATGGTTCATGGGTTCAAGCCCTGCGTCGGGCTCTGTGCTGTCAGCCCAGAGCCTGGAGCCTGCTTTAGATTCTCTCTCTCCCTCTCTCTCTCTATCCCTCCCTAGCTCACACTCTGTCTCTCTCTCAAAAATAAACAAACATTAAAAAAAAAAAACCCTAAAAAAAAAAAAAGAGAGAGAGTCAGATCTACAGATAGGCAGAGGAGGGCCTGGCCCAGTGGGTAGCCAAGACCTCTGCGCAGACTGCCCAGAGCCTCTGTCACCACGCACATTGTCCCTGGAAGGCCAGTCCTCCAGGAATCTCTCACACCCCAAAGGTGGCAGGTTTCCCTGGAGGAGAGGTGCGAGATGCTGACACTTCCTTGCCTGTCATCACACCTTGGCTTCAGGGTGGGAGCTGGAGGTCGATAAGGAAGCTCAGAAAATTCCCAGCAGTGCCAGGTAGGAGCCCAGAGATGGGCTGGGGCAGCTCCAACCCCCTCCTCCACCCCACCCTTACCGCACAGATGGAGAAACTGAGGCTTGGAGAAGGGAACAGGAGGCTCACAGTGACCCAGCTGGCCTCCTGCCTGGGGTCTGCCTTCTTGCCTGGATGCCTGAGTCACACGGACCTGGGTTTAAATCCTAGATCTACCATTCACCTGCTGTATAGCCTCAGCTTCCTCGGATGTAAGATGAACATGATCAGAGTACCTTGCTCCCTCCACTGTGGGGGACACACATGGAAAACACAGGAGGCAGAGGGCCCTGTCCCCCCAGGAACTCCTCCCGAGTCACAGGGGACCCCTCAGAGCCAACAACACCAGCTGCCCGGTCAGCCTCAGAACCCCAAAGCCCAGCCCTCACAGTGCACTCTGCCCAGAAAAGGCAGGCAACCATGCCATGGTTACACAGCAAGGCCCCGACACACTGAGACTCGAACTGGGGCCCTGTGCAGCAGAGCCTCCCACCCTACAAGTGGATCTGGCAGAGCTGAGGAGGTGCCAGGGCTTGGCGGCGGCCGGGGGAGGGAGGGAGGCAGGCAGGCAGCTGGGGGTGGTGGGAAGAGCCTTTTCTCCCCTGTCGTTAGCAGACCCGGATCCCCGTCTCCAAGCTGCGCTCCAGAGCCCTTGATTGCTGCGTCACTGCGCGCAGTCAGCCCACAGTGGGCGGAGGGAGAGGCGCCCTCCCTTTGGCTTAGGCCTGGGGGACAGGGACAGGTGGGAAGCCAGGCAGAGGATCAGGGGTGAGAACACCTCCCAGAGGGAATCTCGGCTTGGTTCACCCCTGGAGTTCACCTGAGCTAGGCAAGCCTTGGAGACCTAACCCCCAGCACTTCACCAAACAGATGGAGACCATATGGCCCAGAGAGGTGCTGGGACTCCACAGGGGACACACAGCAGCAAACCAGCTCCCCAGTCATTCCAAACCCCCATCTGGGAGCTGCAAAGCAAAAGCCTCCTGGACCTACCCCTGTCACCACAGGCTCATCTGTCACAGTAGAGAGAAAACTATGTGAACCCAGAGGCCTAGTTTTCACTCCCCAGCCCAATATCTGGGGGCACAGAGACCCCCTCCCTCGTAATCACAAATACTTCATTGGGGTGTGGTTCTGAGCCCCTGTTGTGGCACAGTGCAAAGGTACACAGCAGGTGCTCAATAAGTGGTCTTGTAGTCCATTTATATGCCAGGATGCCTGCCCCATTTCTCCATTATCAAAGAATCTGCCCACATCATATGCTTTCTAAAGATGACCCCCTCATGTACCAGATGTGGCTAGAGCCAGTTTTGAAGCAAACTCCGGGAGACGGGTCACCTGTACAGGCCTTCTTAGGCTGAAGGAAGGAATACAAATGCCACGTTTGCTTTGCTGCCTTCTCACAAGTGTCTGTGCCCCTGTGCTGGGCCCTGGCAGCTGCTGTGTGTGAGAGGTCTGCCCCTGCATCGAGCGGTCCCAGGAATCCAGCAGCTCACTGTGGTCCCTCCTCAGCTACCATGTCACCACCCAAGGCCCCTGGAGCCTGACAGATGGGCCAACTTCCAAAACTGTGACTTAGTGATGAGCAAAGTCGCAGGGAGGGGCCATGGTTCTCCTCTTGCTAACAGCCATGTGACCCCCTCTGGTGGGGCCTGGAGGGACCACTGTCAGCTCAGGGCCAAGTTCTACCTCTAGCAAGTGGCCAGGTTCCCACAAGCCAGGGTCTGGGTCTGCCACATTCAATTCCCACGGCCCAATGCGCACCTCTACACACACACACCCCCTCACCCATCACTGCTGGCAAACACATCTCCAGAATGTGGGTGAAGACTAGATTCTACACTCTAACCAGCTTGGATTCAAATCCTGGCACCGCCACCTCGCCAGGTCTGGGGCCTTGGGCAGCTACAGCTCTCTGTGCCCATCTGTAAAATGGGGATAATAATAGGGTGTCATGGAACTGAAGGAGAGGCTGGATTTAAGGTGCTTTCAGCTGGTGCTCATTAAACAGAGGGCCCAGCATTGCACTTGGCTCCTGGGAGTTGGTCACTGGGAGTTGGTGCTTTGTTCAGGGAGTGGGTGTTAGCCACTGACACCACTGTCATCATCTTTATCATCACCAGCAGCAGCAGGGATCCCCAAGCCTGGTTTTGCAACCAGCCCTGGTGAAGGGTGTAGCAAAATTCTCCAAACAAAATTTGCTTCCATTCATTTTGGGTTTTTGAAAAGGCCACGTCAGACAGCTTGGCGGGGAGGAGGCGGCATTGCGAAACCCAGCACAGAGGGATCCAGAGCCCCACTCCTCGGCTCAGGAAATGATGTGCCATCAGCTAGCGACAGGCTCCCGTGCCCTGGCACCCCTCAGGGCTCCTAGGCTGTGGGTTCCCCTCCTGCCACCCTCTGAGTGACCTTGGGAAGCTACCCAAACTCTCTGAGCCTCAGTTTCCTCATCTGTCAAATGGAGACAATATCCCTTTTCATGCCTATTGGGGGTAGGGGGGTGGAGATTAAATACATTCTGCAAACTGTTGTACATGCCCTGAGGCCTCCATCCTAGCCAGGGGCAGCCACTAGCAGACACTGTGGACAGGGTGTAAGAACAGAACACACACTTCCCCACACCGTGGGCCATGACAAAAGTCTGGTCACATGAATCTTAAAGCGCCCCCCCACAGAAGTCTGATAAAGTCAAGGGTGGGCTTGTCTTTTTTAAAAAATTTTTTTATAGTTTATTTATTTTTGAGACAGAGAGGGACAGAGCATGAGCAAGGGAGGGGCAGAGAGAGAGGGAGACACAGAATCTGAAGCAGGCTCCAGGCTCTGAGCTGTCAGCACAGAGTCCAATGCAGGGCTCGAACCCACAAACTGCGAGATCATGACCTGAGCCGAAACCGGACATATGCTCAACCAACTGAGCCACCCAGGTGCCCCTTGTCTTTGGTCCAACACACAGAAAGCCTCTCAATAGTGACAGCCTTTTCCAAAAAGGATGCAGTGAGAGTTTGCATAATGGGGTGCTCTTCCCACCAAAGCCAGCTCCTTCACTCCCTTAACTGACAGGGTCATCTGTCATAAGAAGCTGCCAAGCCTCATCAGCTCCTCTTGACCCTCACCCCAGGGGCTAATAGACACTGGCCTCCAAAGCCACTAGAGCAAACCAAGCCCCATCCCAGCTCCCCACAGGCTCAAAGAAGAGGCAGGGGCCTTGAGAAATGCCCTCCTGGGCTGACACAGACTCCACACTGGGACAGTGGAAATTCTCTGAGATCACAAGGTCCAAGCTTGCACTTTATCAAGAGAACCCAGAGAGGGGGCATGCGCATTCAAGGCACACAGCAAGGCAGAAACAGGGCTCCAGGCACAGCCTGGACACTGCCCATACCGGCACACTGCCCCCCACCATGACCAGCCTCCTGTGACAGCCGCCCCATCCCCAGGCCTGCCCAGCACATGGCTGCCTCCCAGCCCTCATAATGTAGTTCTCTCAGCCAGCAATGCCCTTCCCGCCATAGTCCATCTACCCAAATCCTTCTAATCCTCCAAAATCCACCCCAGATCTCGTAGCCATCCTCAAGGAAGCACTTCCCACAAGCCCAAACTCGTGGCTCCTACCCAGCACTGGACAGCACCAGCCTCTACCACCAGGAGGGGCCTGGCAGGGTGACTACAGTTCACAGAGCAGGGCCCTGTGGGTTTGACTCTGTCCCTCTCCCTAAGGGGCACTGAGCAGGCTTCAGGAAGCCCTGGTGGCCCAAAGACAGAATGAAGCATTAAGAAATGGTGGACAAGCTGGTGGACAAGTTGGTGACCCACTGAATGAAAGTAAGGAAGTAATAAATGAACTGGCAGAAATAAATGCCAGACCATATACCCCTGAAGACACAGGCTCCTCCCCAAGCATGGCTCCTAAATCTCTTATAGAGCCTTTGAGGTCCTACAGACACACAGGGATCGTAGAGGCCATGGGCCTCTATCCCCATAGAGCCTGGCCAAATGCCTTTGAGTTCACAGGACCAGCTGGAGGCCAGGAGCCCATATGGACAGTTGTGTTGACGACTAGACCTGGCCAAGGCTCCCACCATGTTCTACCTGCCAGCCCCTGACTTAGAATGGCCCAAATGACACTTGTCCATTCAGAAACGGACCAAGGGTCCAGGATGAGCCAAGACCTGTCCTCAACCCCAGTGGGATGGCATAAAGAGGCAGGCATGACCCTGCTCTGCTCCACACCAACTACACCGAAAGGCATCCAGTAATAAGGAACAGTGACTGGTAGTGAAGGCAGAGGCCCATGGGCTCTGGGAAGGCGATGACAGAGATGCAATCTGGCCTGGGTGTCAGGGAAGGCTTTCTTCTGGAAGTGATGCCTAAGTTGAGAC